>NC_061117.1:123540367-123714179 GCF_002878395.1 Capsicum annuum
AAACTAAAAGTTGTTCAAATTCAAAATTGAATGTGATATTAATTTGTTAGAAAAGATAGGATTTAAAAATATTATAATTATCTCATAGCTTACACTTTGGAATTTGAAAAAAAAATTATCGTAAATTAAAATGAAGTTGATACGGTTGAGATATATTCTTAGCAATTCAAATTAAAAAATATAGATGTATCCCATTTCTGCTAAAACACACTATCCAGTTTGTATCACACATTCAAATTTAATATATGTTAATATTTCAAACAAAAAGTCTTCATACATTCGTAGAAAACTTATTAAGAATATATTATTTTTAAAACCCAAATATATTTTCTCTCTAATAAAGGTACTCACCATTTTATAGTTAGACTTTATTTAAGACTCTTTTAATTACGAGTTTTTAGTTTTTAAGCTAATGAAAAATTTTATAACTATGTTGCTGTACTACTGTTTGTATTACTACTACCTCTACTACGTAATACTATTATTTATTTATTAATTTTTTAATTATTATTATTATTATTAATGTATAATTATTATTATTATTATTATTATTATTGTTAAAAATTATTTTTATTCTTATTCTTATTATTTATGTTTAATATTTTTATAATTTTAAATATGTAATAAATAAATTAAAATATCTAAATGACTATAAATTCATTTTATAATCCACATAAAAGCTAAATATTTTAAAAAAAGAATTATAACCCCCACCCCTCTCCCCCACACTCCTCCATCCTCATTCAATCCCTCTACCTCTATTTAAATCTATACGAAGAAAATAATCATGTTATTATATAAAACATCAAAGATATTAGATTGTTAATATCTCCCACCCCACTCCACTTCAAATCTATATGAGTAAAAAAAATATTATTAGCAAAATAATTTTTGTGTTTCGAATTTTTATAATTTTAATTACATAATAAATAAAATGTATATAAATCTGTTTTATAATCCACATGAAGAGTAAATATCTGAATGTAATCTTTAATTTATGAGCTCGGACATTTATGAATTGCATACAATTGAATCAATAAAAAAAATAATACTAAAAAGAAGAACAATAATCAAACACATATTTTGAATAGCTTAAGCTTGTCAATCGTACCATTAAAACTCCTAATTCTGCAGTTGTCTATTATTTCTTCTCTTCATTCTTCTTCATCTCTTATGCAAGTCGACAATAACAACAAAATTATCACTAAAAAAGATAAGAATAAACTTTCAAGAATACTTTTTCATAAATTAAATAATAGAAACAATATTAATATAAAATTGATTTACCTTTGAATCTTCTACTTATCGAAATCCCAATTTCAATCATCAGCGATCCTTCGCTTTTCTTATCTTATTTGAATTTGTTACCATTTATAGTGACAAGCAAAGAGCCGCAAGAAGTAGATAAAGATAACATTAATGGCTGGGAGTTCTTTTTCCTTTACGTTAATCGAGAAAAATAAAGATGCAAAAGTCATATTGTTCCTGCATATTAAAAAATATAAAATTAAAAATATTTTTTTTATAAAATTAAAAATATAAAGAACGCGCTAAACAAATTTACAAATAAAGTTAAGTGATAGTAGTATATATTAGAGAAGTTAAGATGTTAGAACTTCATTTTAGTTCAAATTTTATTTAAATTTATATTTCAAATATCATATTAATCTATACTATATTAAAAGTGTGAAGGGCATTAAAAATATTGTTTGAACTTTTTTTCCTTCACTAGAAGTCTATGTTTTAGACAAAATCGGTTTTTCACTATTTTCATAATATTTAAGAGTTGAAAATTAATTAAATATTTATAGTAAAACCTTTCCTTATTAGAAGTCATCAAAATTAATGACAACTAATACCTTTTTCATTAGTTTAAGAATTTTAAATCAACTACTACCGGTTGACAAAAGCCATGGTGTGGATGGGTTCAATGCAAAAAAATTTAAAATACATAGGGATATTATATGTTCTGAGGTAACAGAAGGTATCTTACAATTCTTTGAGGTAGGTAAACTATTGAAAGGGGTAAATATTATTACTATGACACTGATACCAAAGGTCCAGAATCCATCCTATGTCAAATAATACAAACCTATTGCTTGCTGCACAATAATATATAAACTGATCTCAAAGATTCTCACAAGCAAGTTGAAGTCTGTGGTGGATTTTGTATTGAGTCCCTCACAATCAGCTTTCAAAAGTAGTCAGAATATACCTGATAATGTGATGGACTCTCAAAAGGGAGTGTCACCAAGATGTACCATTAAGGTGGATATAAGAAAGGCTTATGACTCAGTTGAGTGGCCTTTCTTGAAGATGGTACTGCTGGAATTTGGATTACCTACTCATTTAGTCAACCTGATCATGGAATGTGTGACAATAGTATAATATACATTGTTGATTAATGGTGGCCTGACTCTAATATTTCCAGCAAAGAAGGGACCAAGACAAGGGGACCCCATGTCCTCTTTGCTATTTGTTTTAGTCATGGAATATTTGCATAGAACATTGCAACAACTCAGGTTTAATCCCTAATTTAACTATCATCCTAGATGTGACAAGATGGGAATCATTCATATTTGCTTTGTTGATGATCTTATGATGAGTTGTAGGGCTGATGAAATATCCATCAAACTAATGTTTGGTGCTTTTAATCACTTCTTATCAGTGTCTGTCCTATAAGAAAACATGGAAAAAATCTCTTTTTACATTACGAGGGTCTCATCAGATTTTAAGAATCAGATGCTGAGGGAACTGCAATTAGGTCAGGGGGACCTCTCTTTCAAGTATCTTGGAGTTCCTCTATATACAAGGAAGCTTTCTATTTCTCAATGTATGCTTTTGGTAGAGAGGATGATTGCTAGAATTAAATGTTGGTCTTCAAAACTGTTAGCTTACAGAGGCCGACTACAACTGGTGAAAAGTGTCCTGTTTGAGATGCAAACGTATTAGACATAAATTTTCCTGCTACCCAATAAGATCACTAATATGGTTAACACTGTTTGCAGGACCTTTTTATGGACAGGGAGTAACAACTCTACGAAAGCACTAGTTGCTTGGGAAATAATCTGTCAACCCAAAACTGCAGGAGGTTTGAATATTATATATGTGAAGTATTGGAACAGAGCTACAATTTGTAAACTACTATGGGCTATGGAATAGAAATAAAACACGCTAGGGATTATATGGATCCATTATTACTATATAAAAGGGCAAAGCATAGATACAATGAACATACCAAAGCAAGCTAGTTGGCTTTTAAAGAAAGTATTTAATGCAAGGAAATAGTTAACAGGCACAGCAAGTGTGCATAGTGAGCTACAACAAATGACTGATTAGAAAGGTTTCAACATCAGAAAATCATATCATAACATGAGGCCTCAATACCCGAAGGTGAGTTGAAATGAGGTGGCCTTGGTGAAAAGGTTGATACCTAGACATCACTTTATTCTCTGGTTAGCATTACATAGTAGACTATCTACTGTGGATAGAGTGAGTAAATGGGGAATAAGAGTGCAGAAAGATTGTGTATTATGTATCTCAACTCAAGAGAAAATATTTGACCATATATTATTCCAATGTAGCTATTCTCAAAATCTATGGAACTCTATCCTGAAGTGGCTAAGATACCAGCAGAGTACAGGGGATTGGTAGTAAGAGATACGAAAGCTGATACAACATATGCCCAACAATAGATCAAGAGCTAACATACTTGGATTTTTCTTTGAAGTAGTAGTGTATCACATATAGGTTGAAAGGAATGCTAGAAGGTTTACAAACCAAAAAAATAAACATCATACAAAGAGTAAGAAACATTGTCATCCAGTTGCATACAACAGGACAATCACACAGCAAATGGAAAGTTTATTTAGACAAACTACCTGGTTATCCTATGTAATTCATATAGTTATCTATAGCAGAGTAGATAGGTCATTGAAACAGATGTAATGAGAGCTGGCGCTGAGTCAAAAAATGTCCAGTTAGTTTGTCAAGTTTTTTAGAAGAATGGAAATTTACTTGTTTACCAAAAAAACCCACTTATAACGATAATGTAGTCATCCTTATTTCCTGTCTTGAATTATCTAAATAGCGAACAAATTTTCCTTACAAAATGCCTAAAAATAAGTAAATTTAAAGTCCAATTAGTTCACATCCGTGAAAATACTTATCTGGCCAACTGTAGACATTTTAAAATCTAGTTTGAATTATTTAATTCTTAAATTTAAATAATTATAAAATCAGTGAGATAATAATACTTATTTTTTAATCATTATTATTATTATTATTATAATTATTATTTGAAACACCCTAGTTTCTGGACTTCAGAAAATATCCTGGAACTTTGATCTCTGGACCCAATATAACTCATGGATATGAGCCATATGATGGGGTTCGAATGGTATGATCTGATCGTATGGTGACCAGTGTTGGTTGATGGGATGGAATTTGGTCAATGGAATGGATACAACTTAGGTGTACGAGTCGTATTGGTGGTTACAGGTCGTTTGGTTCCTTAACTTAATCTTAGACTTGGTTACTTAGGTTGGATATAAGTACGAGTGGCTTACCATGAGCCATAAGTCAGGGTACGAATCATACCAGGTACTCGTATGGTAAATAATCTTTAATTCCCCAAGTATTTTATTCTGCCAGGGATACGGGTCATGGATACGGATCATATGTTGTGGTTACGACTTGGTTGGATAAGTCATATATTTGATATTGTTTAATCCAAGGGTTGAGGCTTAGATACGAGTGGTGGATACCAATTGTATTGGGATGGTACGACTTGTGAGGGTCAGTCGTATCCCTGTGATCGGATTTTTGTGCAACTCAAGTGGGGGTATTTTGGACATTTTTCTACTTATCTTAATAAGGCCCCATAAAATCTAACCTACTTTGGAGGATATTTACCCTATTATTCTATTTAATAACACTTTAAAAACTTTTCCTAAACACTTCATAATTCTCTTAAGAGCTATTAGGTAAAAGGAGCTAGGGTTTCAACTAAGGGATCAATTTGGGGCTTGTCTTGGTGATTTCATTCCGTTATAATCTTGGTTTAAGGCATATTTCTCTTCCCTCATTGTTAATTTAATTAAAGGCATGGTTTATATGAATGTTTTCATGGTTTGACTATTGCATGACTTTGTCTTTCAAATATAATTTAGGGGTTTTGATGTTAGTTGCTTAGTTATGGTTTCTTATGGTTTTAATTATGCTTTAATATGCATTAATGGTTGTTTTGGATAACTGGATTGAATGGGAATGGTTTAATGGTATTTGGAATTGGTTTTGGTCATATTATGTCCCCAATGTGTACGATAAAATACTTATAAAGATATGTTCATTGCATTGACTTCTTTTAATGAAACTCTTGTATGTTTTAAACTTGGTAAAGTAATTATGCATGGTTTAAATAGTTTGAAAAGGCTAAAGGATAATTGGTTGTGCTTGTTGGGAACATGGAAGTCTCCCAAGTAGTTTAATATGGTAAATGGAAAGGCACTTGAAAGTCCCCTTAAACCTTTAAATAGTTGGCTATGGATGATACCTACAAGTAAGGATTGGTATGACGATACCAATATCAATGGCCTTGGTTAATAAATGGATAATGGTTTGGTTATTTGGAAACTGGTTTTAATTAGGCAATAATTAAGGGATGTGTAGTAATGTCGTGGAAGGTAGAGGTCTCGGGGGACCAAAACTGAAAACTCATATTTGCTGATATGAGGTTGGTCTTGGTGACTGTGTTCATGATGTTGCCCTTTATTTTGGGGATGTACTAGTCATCCCATGTGATACTTCCCTGATCGTACAGCTACAGTACTGGAGCCATTTCATCAGGAGGAGCTGAACCCATATAGCCGATGGGTGGTTTATGACGACAAATCTACACAACCCAGGTAAAGGTTTTAAAGACACGCTAAACCCGAACCCTTTTTCCCGGCATGGTTATATGTATATATATATATATATAGTTGTATGTATCATGAATGGTTTTAGTCGATTTTATAAATGGCATTATTTTATCCTTATCTTGAGATCATGCTAACGGTCACTTGCTAATCCCGTCTATTAGCATTTGTATACCCACGCTATGCAGGAACCGGTCATTCTACTCTTTCTACATAGTAATTAATTCAGGATCAACATTTGGACTGAACTGGAGGCATTATTTCATGTTATGGATATTTCTAGACATTTTGACTTTATTTTGAATATTGATTTTGGCTATGGTTGGGGGAATATCCCAACCAGATTTTATTACTTATTTGGATAGAGGCTTTGTGGTACTTTTATGGGTTGGAATGGGCGGGACCTATAAAGGTGTCAGGATTGGCATTGGAATAGGCTGGTAGGCTGACATCATAGACATAATTTCTCACTATTTCATCATACTATAGTTTGGGATTAATTATCTTATGTTTTGGAATTTCTTTGGTTATAGCCTAGTTTATGGACTTATTTGGTGTGGTTTAGTATGGTTGGATTATTGGTATGGGGTGGTTGGACTCGATTAGATTGGTCACGGTTGTGATCTATTCCTAGGGTCTTTGTGTGAGCTGTTACATTATTATGTTTTATGCTCAGAATTCAACAAACTTATGGCAGGCGGCTGGAGGTTGGATTAGGTAATGGGGGTGGTCCATGGTCCTGGTCGTACTTAGGAAATCAATTACGACTAGTCCCTAAGATGGGTCATATCAAGTTAGTATCAAAGCCTAGGTTCATGGTCAATTGGGAAACTAAAAAGTCATGATGAGTGAAGTCTCTTTAAGGGGTGTATAGCATGCCACACTCATAACAGAGAGGATTCAAGGAATTTAGGAAAGTTTTAATTTCTTGGTATTCTATCTTTGAGCACTAATTCTCAGTTCTGGAATCTTATCTAATCTTTATTTGTTCGTCTTTTAGATCATACCTCATAAATTTAGAACATAAGAAAATTCTTCTATCCTATCTAGGGGTAACACTGAAGGGGTGCATCCTACTTTAGGGGTTCATCTTCTGGAGGTCCACCAATTGCTATTAGTCCTCCTTAAAGGGAGGTAACTAATGCAAAATTTTATCAGCCTATTGATACTACTGCTAAATTGATTACTTCTCAGGCTGAGTGGGATATTTCTGGTGCTTTGTCTGCTGAGGCCACAAGGGTTGGCCAATTTATAAAGATGAGTTCTCCCACTTTTTCTGGAGTAAAAGTAGAGGAGTATCTACAAGGCTTCTTAGATGAGATGGAAAAGATATTCCGAATGATACAGGCTACTAATATGGAGGGGGTAAACTTTATAGCTTATCAGCTCAAAGATTTTGCATATCAGTAGTATGGGGAGTGGGATAGGGATAGAGGTAATGCAGAAGAGGAAGGGTTATGGAAGGCTTTTTCTATTGCCTTCTTGGATTGGTTCTTTCCCCAAGAGTTGAGAAAAACAAAGATGAAGGAGTTTATGAACCTTAAGCTGGGGAGGATGTCTGTAAGGGAATATGCCTTGAAGTTTCACCAATTGTCAAGGTATGCTCCTGATTTAGTGGCTGACATGTAGGCTAGAATGAAAAGTTCACATCTGGGTTAAACCGGGATCTAATTTTGGAGAGCAAGACTGCCTTGCTAATTAAAGATATGGACATCTCTAGGTTGACTGTTCATATATAGCAAGTGAAGGATGAGGAGAGGAGGTAGGAAAGCTTGGGGATAGGCAAGGTAAGAGGAGCAGGTTTTCTGTTCAGGGAGGTGCTCAGTCTCAGGGTGATGGAGATGGTGGAAAATGGCATAAGAAGAAGTGGGGGAGTTTTGGTTCCTACTCTTCTGCTAGTTCTCCTTATCATTCGGGTGATATGAGTCATTATGGTGGAGACAATTCTCGAGCATAGGGTGCCCAATCTCAAGTGAGCGGAGGTTAATCGATTTCTTTATGTCCTCTTTGTCGATTTTGTGGTCATCCTCATCGGGGTTATTACGATGAAGGAAGGGACAAATGCCTCAAGTGTGGACATGTAAGCCATCAGCTAAGGGATTATCCAGTTAATAAGGTTGCTACAGGGGCGAATAAGATTTCTATGGCTTCATCTTCTACTCTGCACCTGGTAGTGTGGCATCTAATTCTATTACTGCTTCTGGTTCTAGTGTTGGTCGGAACAAGTTGTATGTTTTGGCGTCTCAACAAGAATCTGAGGCATCACCTGATGTCATTATTGGCACGTTACAACTTTTCTCTCGTAATGTATATTGTTTGCTTGATCTAGGGTCTACTCTCTTCTATGTTACTCCTTATATGGCTGTATTTTTTGGATTTGATCCGGAAGTTATTTCAGATCTTTTTTCTATTTCTACCTTGATAGGTGACTTGGTCATTACTAAGAGAGTCTATAGGGGTTGTGTGGTATCTTTTGGTAGCAAACAAACCTTGGTGGATCTGTTTACACTCTTGTTACACATCTTTGGATTGTCAGACCCGTAGGTTCATCTTTAGGTTCCCTGGTGAGCCGGTTATAAAATGGGAGGGTGTTTCCTTAGCTCCTAGGAGGAGGTTTATTTCTTATCTTAGAGCTCGGAGGTTAATCTCCAAAGTTTTTCTTTATCACTTGGTTTAGTTAAAAGATTCTAACTTAAAAGGTCTTTCTTTTCAGTCAGTTCCTATGGCTAATGAGTTTCCAGAGGTTTTTTCAGATGATCTTTCTAGTGTTTCTCCAGATAGGAAAATAGAGTTTGGTATTGATTTATTTTTGGACACTCATCCAATTTCTATTTCTCTGTATAGAAAAGCTCTGATTGAGTTAAGAAACTCAAAGAGCAACATAAGGATCTTCTGGATAATTGTTTTATTCATCCTAGTGTATCTCCTTAGGGTGCATCGGTCTTGTTTGTATGCAAAAAGGATGGTTTTCTTCGGATGTACATTGACTACAGGCAGTGGAACAAGGTGACGGTTAAGAACAAGTATCCTCTTCTAAGAATAGATGATCTGTTTAATTAGTTGCAAGGTGCCAAGTTCTTTTCTAAGATAGAACTTTGGTCTGGGTACCATCAGCTAAAAGATTAGGGAAGTGGATATCCCTGAGATGGTTTTTCATACTTGGTATGGACATTTTGAGTTTTTGGTGATGTCATTTGGTTGACTAATGCTCCGACAATATTTATAGATCTAATGAATAGGGTATTCAAGCAGTATTTGGATCTGTTCTTCATAGTGTTCATTAATTATATTTTGGTTTATTCAAAGAGTGAGGTGGATCATGCTAATCACCTTTGTGTGGTGTAGCAGACCTTAAAGAAATAACAGTTGTATGCCAAGTTCTCTAAGGGTGAGTTTTGGTTTAACTTTGTGACTTTCTTGGGCCATATTATTTTTAGTAAAGGGATCATGGTGGATCCTTAGAAGGTTGTTGTAGTAAAGAGGTGGCCTAGACCTATGACTCCATCCAATATTCGGAGCTTCTTGGGTTTAGCTAGGTATTACAGGCGGTTTGTGGAAGGCTTTTCATCGACAACTGCTTCTTTGACTAAGTTAACTCAGAAGAAGGTCAAGTTTTCTTGGTCAGGTGCCTGTGAAGGGAATTTTGAAAAGTTAAAGGATAAGTTCAATTCGGCTTTAATTTTGACTTTGTCGGAAGGCAATGATAGGTTCATGATTTATTGTGGTGCATCTAGGGTAGGTATTGGTTTGGTGTTGATACAGTATGGGAAGGTAAGTGTCTATGCTTCTAGGCAGTTGAAGATATATGAGAGGAATTATCCTACTCGTGCTTTGGAGTTGTTTGCGATTGTGTTTGCTTTAAAAATATGGCGGCATTATTGGTATAGTGTCCACGTGGATATCTTTTCTGATCATAAGAGTCTATAGTATGTGTTCACCCAGAAAAAGCTTAATCTTAGGTAGAAGAGATGTCTTGAGCTTCTCAAAGATTATGATATGAGTCTTTTCTACCCCCAGGTAAGGCTAATGTGGTTGTTGATGCTCTTAGTAGGTTATCTATGGGGAGTCTGTCTTATGTGGAGAAAGAAAAGCGACAGTTGGTGAAGGATATTCACCGTTTGGCTAATCTTGGAGTTCACCTTTTGGACTTCAAGAATGATGGTGTAGTGGTGCAAGAAGTGGTTCGATCATCTCTTGGTGCAGATATTAAGGAGAAATAAGTGTTGGGTTATATCTTGATAAAAATCAAGAGTGACGTTGGTGGGCAAAAGGTAGAGGTGTTTGAGATCAGTGGTGATGGTACTTTATAGTACCAAAGGAGGTTGTGTGTTCCTGATGTCGACGGGTTGCCTGAGGTGCATGAGTCGCGCTATGTTTTTCATCCCGGCTCGACTAAGATGTATCATGAACTCAAGGAGATCTATTGGTGGAATGGCATGAAGAAGGATGTGGCAGATTTTGTGGCCAAATACATAATGTGTCAACAGGTTAAGGTTGAGCATATGAGGCCAGGAGGGTTGTATCAAGAAATTGATTTACCTGGATGGAAGTAGGAAATGATTTAGATGGATTTCGTTACCGATCTTCCTCAGTATCAGAGTCAATATGATTCGATTTGGGTCATCGTGGATATGATGACTAAGTCTACGTACTTTTTGCCAGTGCAGACTACCTTTTTGGCAGAAGATTATGTGAAGTTATATCTTCAGGAGAATCTAAAGCTGCATGGGGTGCCTGTTTCAATTATTTCTGATTGTGACACGTAGTTTACATCTCACTTCTAGTGGTTTTTTCAAAAAGGGTTGGGGACTAAGGTGAGTTTGAGTACTGCTTTTCATCCACAGATGGATGGGCAAGTAGATCGAACTACTCAGCCATTGGAGGATATGCTTCAAGCCTGTGTGATTAATTATGGTAGCAATTGGGTTGAGCATCTACCTTTGGTGGAGTTTTCTTACAATAA
The DNA here is from genome assembly GCF_002878395.1 of Capsicum annuum. Classification (NCBI taxonomy): domain Eukaryota; kingdom Viridiplantae; phylum Streptophyta; class Magnoliopsida; order Solanales; family Solanaceae; genus Capsicum; species Capsicum annuum. Next base: position 123,551,249 of record NC_061117.1, read on the forward strand.
TTGTCATCATTCTAGTATTGGTATGGATCCTTTTGAGGCATTGTATGGTAGGAGGTGTAGATCTCCTATTGGTTGGTTTGAGCTTAGTAAGGTAGACATGTTTGGTCCCGATTTGGTTTACTAGGCTATGGAGAAGGTGAAGATGATTTGAGATAGGCTTAAGGCTGCCCAAAGTCGCCAAAATTCCTATGCGGATGTTAGGCATAGAGACTTAGAGTTTGAGATTAGGGATAAGGTTTTCTTCAAGGTATCTCCCATGAAGAGAGTAGTGTGGTTTGGTAAGAAGGGGAAGCTCAGTCCTAGGTATATGTGTCCTTATGAGATTTTGCAAAAAGTTGGTATTGTTTCTTATGAGTTGGAGTTGCCTTCTATCTTGATTTTGGTTCATCCAGTCTTTTATGTTTCCATATTGAGAAAATGCATTGGTGATCCTTCTTCGGTTGTGCCTTTGGAGGGATTGGGTCTCACAGATTTTTTGTCTTATGAAGAAGTCCCGATTGAGATCTTAAATAGGTAGGTTCGTCAGTTGCGAACCAAGGATATAGCTTCAGTTAAGGTTCTTTGGCGGAACTATAAGGTGGATGAAACTACTTGGGAAGCGTAAGAGGACATAAAGACCAAATATCTGCATTTATTTTCTGTTGTAGGGATTTATGCGGAATGTATGTGTCTTCAACACATCTTTATTTTCAGAGTTTGTTAAAGGAAAGATTTATATATTGGACTCTTTGTTTTTAAACTTTGTTAAAGATTGGGAATATGTTTGATAATACAATTGACTCTAGTGTGTATTTACCCCTACCTTATCCGTCATTCGGGAATGAATGTTCCTAGTGGGGGAGACTGAAACAATCAAATTTTTGGACCTTAGAAAATTTCCTGAAATTCTGATTTTTGGATCCAATACGACTCATGGGTATGATCCGTATGATGGGGTATGGATGGTATGGTCCGATCGTATTCTGACCAATGTTGGTTGGTGGGATGAATTTTAGAGACTGGATTGGATACGACATAGGGGTGCGAGTCGTATTGGTGGTTACGGGTCGTTTGGTTCCTTAACTTAATCTTAGACTTGGTTACTTAGGTTGGATCTGAGTACAAGTGGCTCACCATGAGCCGTAATCCAGGGTATGAATTATACCAAAGACTCGTATGGTAAACGATATTCAATTCCCTAGGTATTTTATTCTGCCAGGGATACGGGTCATGGATACCATATGTTGTGGTTACGACTTGGTTGGATGAGTCGTATACTGGACAGTGTTTGATCCAAGGGTTGAGGCTTGGTTACTAGTGGTGGATACCAATCGTATTGGGAGGATACGGCTCGTGAGGGCCAGTCGTATCCCTGTGATGGGATTTTTTACAACTCAAGTGGGGGTATTATGGATATTTTCCTACTTATCTTAATAAGGCCCTACGACTTCTAACCTACTTGGGAGGATATTTACCCTATTATTCTATTCATTAACACTTAGAAAACTCTTTCTAAATACTTCATAATTCTCTTAAGAGCTATTGAGCAAGGGGAGCTAGGGTTTCAACTAAGGGATCAATTTGAAGCTTGTATTGGTGATTTCTTTCCATCATCATCTTATTTTAAGGCATGTTTCTCTTTCTTTATTGTTAATTTAATTAAAGGCATGGTTTATATGAATGTTTTCATGGTTTTACTATTGCATGACTTTGGCTTTCAAATATGATTTGGGGGTTTTGATGTTAATTGCTTGGAAGGCTTCCCATGGTTTTAATTATGCTTTTATATGCATTAATGATGGTTTTGGATAACTAGATTGAATGGGAATGTTTTAATGGTATTTGGAATTGGTCTTGGTCATATTATGCCCCTAATGTGTTTGATAAAATACTTATAAAGATATGTTCATTGCATTGGCTTCTTTTAATGGAACACTTGCATGTTTTAAACTTGGTAAAGGAATTATACATGGTTTAAATGGTTTGAAAAGGATAAAGCTAATTGGTTATGGTTGTGGGAACATGGAAGTCTCCAAAGTGGTTTAACATGGTAAATGGAAGGGCACTTAAAAGTCCCCTTAAACCTATAAATGGTTGACTTTGGATGATACTTGCACGTGAGGATTAGTATGACGATAGCAATATCAATGACCTTGATTAATAAATAGATAATGGTTTGATTATTTGGAAACTGGTTTTAATTGGACAATAATGGCTGGATATGTAGCAAAGTCGTGGAAATCCCGGGGGGACCAAAACTGGAAACTCAAATTTTGCCGATATAAGTTGATTTTGGTGACTGTGTGCATGATGTCACACTTTATTTTGGGGATGTACTAGTCAGTCAATGGGATACTTCCTTGTTCATGCGGCTACACACACTGGATCCATTTCAGCAGGGGGAGCTGAACCCATATAGCACGTGGGTGGTTTAGGACGGTAAAACTACACAACCCAGGTAAAGGTTTTAAAGGCATGCTAAACCCGGTCACTTTTTCCCTGCATGGTCATATATATATATATATATAGTTGTATGCATCATGGATGATTTTACTTGGTTTTATAAGTGACATTATGTTACCCTTATCCTGAGATCATACTAGCGGTCACTCGCTAACTCCGTCTAATGGCTGCTGTATATCCATGCTATGCAGGAATCGGTCATTCTACTCCTCCTACATAGTGATTGATATGGTTGTATGCATCATGGATGGTTTTACTTGATTTTATAAATGAAATTATGTTATCCTTATCCTGAGATCATACTAGCGGTCACTCTCTAACCCCGTCTACTGGCGGCTGTATACCCACGCTATGCAGGAACCGACCATTCTACTTCTCCTATATAGTGATTGATTTGGGATCAACATTTGGACTGAAGTGGTGGGCTTATCCTTTTGGAAGGCATCATTTCATGTTATGGATAGTTCTACACATTTTGACTTTATTTTGGATATTGGTTTTGGCTATGGTTGGAGGTATATCCCAGCTGAATTTTATTACTCTTTTGGATAAAGGCTTTATGGTACTTCTATAGTTGGAATGGGCAATCGGTAAAGGTGTCAACCTTGGCATTGGAATAGGCTGGGAGGCTGACATCATCAGACATAATTTCTCACTGTTCCTTCATACTACATTTTGGGATTAATTATCTTATGTTTTGGAACGTCTTTGGTTATGGCCTTGTTTGGTGTGGTTTGTTATGGTTGGATTATTGGTATGGAATAGTTGGACTCGGTTGGGTTGGTCATGGTTGGGACCTATTCCCAGGGTTTTTGCATGTGTTGTTACACAATTATGTTTCATGCTCAGAATTCATCCAACTCAGGGCAAGCGGCTGGAGGTAACGGGGGTGGTCTCCGATCCTGGTCGGACTTGGGACGCCCATTACGACAAGGCCCCAGGGCGGGTCGTGTCATTATTATTATTATTATTATTATCACCACACTAATAATATTACTACACACTTTTCTTAGATAACAATTTTACTACGTACTACAATTTATTATTATTATTGTTATTATTATTATCATCATCATCATCATCATTATAATTATTATTATTAAATTAAATGTATCCAAATATATTTTATAGTATATAAAAGAAATAAAATTGTGAAATAGTAAGAGTTTATTTAGGACTCGTGAACCATCTTTTTCTATTTTTAAGCTAATGACTTTTTTCCTTTTTAAAAGTATAATACATTTTCAAATTCAAATATTTAATATCCTTTAATCTAAGAAATTTATTACAATAATATTAACCTTTGTTTTAAAATTTCCACATGCCTTCTCAATAGCTTGCCATGTGTCACTGCTTTTAATTTTGCTTTTATATATATATATATATATATATATATATATATATATATATATAGAGAGAGAGAGAGAGAGAGAGAGAGAGAGACTAGTATAGGTACCCGCGCGATGCGCGGAATACTTTATTTTATAAAATATTAATTAAATAATATTAGCTTATTCACTTTTAAATTATAAGGTTAATCAATTTTCATTGCATTACATTGACATATTTCAAAATTCAATTATTTTAAAAAATAATTAGTATATTCTTTAACCATATTTCGATCAACTGGCTAATTTTTAAAAAATAACAAAAATAAAATATAAATTAATTATTAATTTTGTTATTGGAATTTTACCTTTGTAATTTTAATCTATTAAGACATGTAATTATATTCCTTACCTTCTATTTCAAGTTCAATTTTTTAAGTCTATAAATAAGTTCAACAATAACTACACATTTAAAAAAAAAATTATCTTTAAATTCTATTTCAAACACTAAAAGTACTTAATTGTATCAATTATAAAACTTTTAAGTTCAAAACTTAAATTTCACAACTTTCGGATCAAAATTAAGCACATATAATTTATTTTTTTCTTTTAAACTTTCAAAATTTGTTCTATTGTTCATAATTTTTCATTGTCTGTTCCATCATTTATATCTTTAAGTATTTTGTTTATTCTTATACCATATCTTCTGAATTAATTTAATTAAAAATTTCCATGCTACTCTCAAAGTCACCCTTTCACACACATACCCCACCTTTACACCACCACCCCATCACCCCACCAAATTTTATTTTTTTAAATTTTTGTTAAAAAAAATTCTTTTCCTACCCATCCCCTACCCCCACCCCCGCCCACCCCCAGGCAAAAATAAAGAAATTTAGTTTTTTTTCTTTACAAAAAAACACTTTTCTTCTTTATTCTACCCCACTAAAAATTTAAACTTTTTCCTTAGTCCAACCGCACCCCCTACTCTTACCCCAAAAAAAGTTTAAAACTTATAAAAAAATTTTCTATCCTTACCCTCAAATGCCACCTACATTCACCAGCTCCAATGCCCCTATCCACCTTGCCCACCCACAATCTCGTATCCTTACCTTTCTCATCATAATATCCATCATTCTATCTCTATTCATTTTTATCGTTCCTTAATAATATTTTGAACATTTCAAATCCTATTACCTTAAAATAAAAAGTCCAACTATTCGTTTTATATTTGTAAGATATTTGTATACATTTTAAGTAGAAACATTAAAGTTCTTAGTTACATCTATAACACAAGATAAATATAATGTTAATTGTAAGCAAAAATAATAACAACAAAAACTTTGAACTTTTACATAAATCTTCATTATATATCCAACACGTAATATCATGTTTATCACTTTTTCAATTCACTAAATTTCAATATATTTCACATGACAAATCTTATTAGGCAATTTCAATTGCAAGATTCCACTAAATATCTTACCTTCATGGATCTTTTAGAATTAATATCCATACCTTTATTTAAGATCTCTAAATTCTATAGTTTGACCAATTCAATATGTTGTTTTACTGGAAAAAATAATCAAATTTATATAATTTCTTATAAATCTAAATTTATTTATTTACAATCAATATTTTTTTTCTAAAATTATTAAAAAAAATCAAGTAAAGTAAAATGGACCTATATATTGATTTATAAGTTTTCTTCTAAAAACAGTAATACATTTAATATACGCACAAATTGATATCAATTGTGAGAAATAAAAACTTTATCTATCAAATAATTCACATCTGCTCTACGTACTTTTGAGTTTTGATCCTATCTTGCACTTGTTTTCTATTCAAAGTTATTTGAGATACATTGGGATAAAAAAATATATACAAAGATTAAAATTAAATATTTTATAATACAATTTTAAAATACTATCACAAAATATAAACTCAAGAAATTGTTATGAACTTTAACAAAAATATACGCTACCGAACATGATGATGATGGAGATACATGTTGGATTATAATGAATAAAAGAATAACAACAATAATTTATTTGTTTAAATAAGATCATTGTAGAGGAAATAACATGAATATTAAGATGAAGATGAAAAGTCATGCATCTGCATATAAAAAAAAAAAGTTAAATTATTATTATTATTTTTTTTGAAAAAATGATGAATATGAAAAATAATGATTAATAACAACAATAAAGAAAAAGAAAGTTTAACATTATATGCATGTAACCGTAATACGAGTAGTATATATAAGAAAGGTTCAAAAGTTGGAGTGGTATATGTAAGAAAGGTTTAAAAGTTAGAATTTCATTCTAATTGAAATTCTATTTAAATTCAAATTTGAATCTATTATCAATTTGGTAAAAGATTTTTTTTATTTCTCTTTATCCTTACTTTTTCGAATATCATGCATATTTATCTTATACAATCTATAGATTTTATTGAGAGAAAATTTTGAAATCTATTCAAACATTTTTAATAGTAAATGATGAAAAATAAAAGAATAATCTATCCCTACATGTTCTTTATTTTTTTTCCCCTTTACCTTTTTCTTTCTTTCTTTTGTTTGCTTGTAAAAGAAATTAATTTTTTGTAATAAAGATATATATATACACACACACACAGATATATATATTTAAATTTAGATTAAAAAAATTTATATTTAAAATTCTAAGATAATTGCATTTAGGGATGAGATTTGAGTACACATCATATATATTATTATTTAGATATTTAAGTAATTGCAAATTGTTATTATTATTATTCAAATAATTCTGTCTTTTAATTGGTTAAGTTGGATAAAATCAATTCAAATTTTAAATCATGTAATCTGTTGCTAATAAAATTATAATTGTGGACGATGCAATTTTATTAAATTTAAATCCGTGCAAAATTTGGATTATATTAAATTCAAATTTATTAGTCCTAAATAAATATTGTGGATTAATATAATTAGATTAATTATTTAAGTCCAAACATATATGAGTGTAATTAAAGTCCAATTTTTATTGGGCTAGCCCATTAATTTGGGCTATAAATAATGAGCCCACTTTGCTAAGCCCAAGAATATTGTCATATTCTAGAGGCCCAAATAAACGCCACGTATCAAATGACGTGGCATGCCAAGTCAAGTGAAGGAGCCAATAGGACCATGCCACATGTTAAACTGATGCAGCAGACTCATGAAATAAAAGTCCATAAAAGGCGCCACATCACTTAAATCTGATTGGTCAGAGGAAGTCCATCTTCATCATGACTCTTCCTTTCCTACAACTATAAATAGGGGTCTCATAATTCAGAAAAAAAGACCCCAGAACTCTAACAAGTAGCAAGAGAAAGCTCGTGGATCAAACACCGCAATTTCTCTAAAAAGCTCAAGCATTCAAATCAAGTTCATCAAAGTTCAAGATCAAGACCACAATATTCAAGAACAAGCTCAAAAGCTCTTGAATTCAAGCACAAGTCAAGATAGTGTTCCTCAAGTTTATCAAATCAAATTCAAATTCAAGACTAAGTTTTAAGCCCTTGAATTTATATTCAAAAAGGCGAATTAGAGGATTCATAGAGATTGTAACACTCACTTATTGATATCAATAAAATCGTTTGTTATAATATTTTCTTGTCTCGAATTATTTATTTTTTGGTCTCAAAATTTTACTGTCCAACAAATTCTGGCATGCCCAGTGGGACAATCTCTACCTCTCATCTCAACTTTTCATACTTCAAAGTTTAAGAACAACGAAATGACTTCCAAGAAGGTCAACTCTCAATCAACTGCTTCCAAGGCTGCTGACTCAAAGTTCTCTGCTGAAGTAGAAAGCATCCTTGGTGTTACTTTCGGAACCTTAGGAGCTGTCATAAGGAGCAAGGCAGGCTTGCTAGGACAACAAACACATCTAGTGTCGTCCGTGCCAACTTCAATTTTTGGATTTTCAACCCTAAAAGGAATGAAGTACAATGCAAGTGCTTTAGAAGAAGGAAGCAGTGTGGCCGAATTGCTGAAAAAGACTCTAGCTCTACTTGAGCATTCTGGTTCCAAATACTTACACCACATAAGCTAAGTACTTCAAAGATCAACTTATGTGATAATCTGGGTTACTCTCCAACATCTCTGGTGATCATGCAAGCAATGGTAACTGATGCCTCGTCTGTGGAGGATCAGCTTGTGAATCTGACAAAGGCAATTGAAGGCCTGACCAAGATTGATAAGATAGTGGATAGGGTGGAAGGCTTGATAGACAGAGAATCTAGCTATGCGTCGGGAAAAACTCTAGAGGTTCATTAGATAGAAAATCCTGTGAAACAAACACCATCGACTAAAGAGGTGCAAGCTTCTGTTGAGGGAATGATCCCGATTGGGCAATTGAGGGAATTTATTAAAGGGACCCCCAAAGACAAGTATGATGTTGTCACCAAGTTTTCCCTTGCATATGCCAAGCCTTATACTGCAAGAATAGATAGCCTCAAAATGCCCGCTGGCTATCAACCCTCAAAATTTCAATAATTTGAGGGCAAAGTTAACCCAAAACAATATGTCACACACTTTGTCGAGACATGTAATAATACTAGAACTTACGGTGACTATTTTGTCAAACAGTTTGTTCATTCCCTAAAGGGAAATGCCTTTGATTGGTATACGAATCTCGAGCCTAACTCCATCGATAGTTGGGAGCAATTGAAACATGAGTTCTTGAATCGCTTTTATAGCACAAGACGTACAGTGAGCATGGTAGAGCTCACAAATACTCGGCAAAGAAAGGATGAACCAGTCATTGACTTCATCAATCGATGGAGACATGCTAGCCTAAACTGTAAAGATAGGCTCAGGGAAGCTTCTACGATAGAGATGTGCATCCAAGGAATACACTAGGGGCTTCTCTACATCTTGCAAGGCATTAATCCAAAATCCTTTAAAGAGTTAGTTACTCATGCTCATGACATGGAGTTGAGCATGTATTCTGCTGGAAAGGAAGGAGCGCCTATCCATGACCCTCGAAGGGGAAAGGATAAGCAAGAACCCAAGAGATGGGGTAAGTTTGTTCCCAAAAATGATAACAAAGAATTCATGAATGTTGATGTGTCTCCTGCGAATGTCACCACAAAGGTGATCAAGAAGCAAAGTGTAAAGACGACTTCTGGAGTACGTCCAAATTAGAAAATGTTAAAGGAGATGCAAGAAAAGAAATATGCCTTCCTTGATTCTGATGTTGCTGAGGTTTTCGATGAACTCCTCCATCATAAGCTCATCGAACTCCTAGATATTAAGCGTCCCAATGAAGCCGGAAGGACCAATGACCCTAATTATTGCAAATATCATAGGCTCATAAGTCACCCTCTGGAGAAATGCTTTGTCTTTAAAGATAAAGTTATGCAACTAGCAAAAGAGAAGAAAACCTTCTTCGACGAGGAGATAGCCAGTTCTCATCAAATCTCTATCACTTTTGGCTCGCTCGACCCGATTAAAATTTATGTCAAGGAGCATAATGAGGAGATATTAGAGCCCGACAGGTCTTTGGTTGATGAAGACGATGATGAAGGTTGGACTCTAGTGACTAGACGTAAATGCAAGAAGATGAGCCTGCGAAAGGAGACGTACGAGCAGCCAACCGGAAGGAAAGTAGTAAAGAAACTAAGAAAACAGAAATTGGTTGCACTTCCAAAAAGGACAAGGGTGGCTAGCTTCACCATCAGAGACCTCGACGTCCGGTAACTTTAGAGGAATTCTTACCGCGTTGGTTTCGCAATAAGACTGCCCAAGTCAACCTTGAAGCATCTTGTTTTAATACCGCCAAAGAGGGGGCAAAAGGTGAGAATCTACCCATGGAAGCTCCTTCATCTTCCGAAAGGTTGGCTTAAACTCTTGGCGAAGAGGCACATGTGTGTGATACAAAAATCACATTCACAAATAACGATCTTCTGCTTGGTAAGACCCTACATAACCATCCCTTATACATGGTGGATCAAATTCTAGGAAAGAAGATCAATAGAATCTTGATAGATGAAGGATCTGGAGTATAATCCTGCCTATCCATACGATGAAGAAGCTTGGCATCGCTACTAAAAAACTAGACAAAAGTCATATAATGATCCAAGGCTTCAACCAAGGGGGCCAAAGATCCATGGATGTATCAAGTTTGGGATTAGTATGGATGATTTTCAATCAAACCCATTGATGCATGTGATCGATGCCAAAAATTCATACAATGTATTGCTTGGTAGGCCTTGGGTGCACGGGAACAAATTTATCTTGTCCTCTTACTATCAATTCTTGAAGTACCTCAAAAATAGAGTGGAAATAATGATAGTCGCCGATGCCAAGTGATTCACTGAAGCTGAGTCACATTTTGGCGATGCAAAATTCTACTTAAAGAATCATATTGTAGATTAGAAAAGGATTGAAGATGTCACCAAGACTAAGTGTGAAGATCTTGCATCTAAGAAGGTCACGGTGACTATCAAAAAATTCATCAATAGGAAGCCTTTCTTCACTTCAAATAAAGAAAACGTCACTCCTACGAAGAAGAAGGTAGCTTCTGTTCTTCGCTACGTACCAAAGGTAAAGAAAGAGGAAGATTACTCACCTGATGCCCAAGAAAATGTGCTAAAGGGGCTAAATTTACCTGTCAGGAAGATTGACGCAATAAATCCATCCTCAAGGCCACTTGGGGAATTTGTGGCTCAAAATCTACCACCAAATATGGCACTCTCTACGAACCGTACAAAAGAGAGCTTTGATCTAAATGCATACAAGCTATTTGTAAAGGCTGGATACAATCCTAATGAGCCATAAAGGTTGGTCAAACTTCCATCGGAGGGTAATACCAGGCAAGCATGTGAAGGACTAGGATACACGCAGCCACCTACAATTCGCATCTCTATAAGAAGGGCAGTCAGTAATTACATCACCATGAAAGAAGAATCCACTGTCGCTAACAAAAGACCCTCCGTATTTGATCGACTTGGAGAATCAACCATAAGAACTTCTGTGTTTGAAAGGTTGGGTCCTATAAATAAGAAGAAAAACAACAAGCGTCAAAGAAGTCATCAAAGCACGATGCTGAACTCTTCATTTAAAATCCAAAAGGATTTCCAAAGTTTAATTCCTTCTAGAATGAAGTGATAGACGAAACTGGTAGTTTCATGCAACAAGGTGTTAAAATCGAAGGCTCATACTGTGTTTATACCAACTAACGCGAAGAAGATAAAGAGAGTGTTGGCTCCTCATATCATGTTATGACCCAGAACGAGAAAGACGTTTTGTCTCAAATAAAGGTTCATGAAGAGATAGAAAATGCCTTTTGGTGTTATCATATATCCATCAATGAAGATGATCCTCAAGAGGAGAAAGATGCTGGAGATGCTCCATCGCAACTTGAAGAAGGAGTAAAGGCCACAAATAGATCCCTTAAAGGAAGTTAATCTTGGAGCCAATGAAGAACCAAGACCGACTTACCTGAGTGCATTTCTAGAAGTAGGGGAGGAAATCGCTTACGGACATACTCAAAGAATATATGGATGTCTTCGCCTGGAGCTATAAAGAAATGTCTGTCTTAGATCCAAAAGTAGCGGTCAATCACTTGGTAGTCAAGAATGGTGCCCGTCCTATTAAGAAAGCCCAAAGACGCTTTAGGATGGAGTTGGTTCCACTGATCGAAAAAGAAGTTAAAAAACTTATTGAAGCTGGATTTATTTGTGAAGTCAAATATCCCACGTGGATTTCAAGTATTGTTCCAGTACGGAAGAAGAATGGATAAATTTAAGTTTGTGTCGACTTTCGAGATCTCAATAATGCATGCCCTAAGGATGATTTTCTAATCCCCATACCGGAGTTAATGATTGATCCCACCACTGTTTATGAGGCAATGTCCTTTATGGATGGTTCATCTGGCTATAATCAAATCCGTATGGCGCCAAAGGATGAAGAACTCACTGCATTTCGTACGCCTAAAGGTATTTATTGCTACAAGGTGATGCCTTTTGGTTTGAAGAACGCTGGCGCCACTTATCAAAGGGCTATGCAGAACATCTTTGATGGCCTGCTTCATAAAAATGTTGAATGCTATGTGGTGATATAGTGGTGAAGTCAAGAAAGAAAGACGACCACTTAAAAGACCTAAGAATGGTATTCGAGTTACTTTGAAGATATCAACTTAGGATGAATCCATTGAAGTATGCCTTTGGAGTTACTTTAGGAAAATTTCTTGGCTTCATTGTGCGACACCGAGAAATTGAAATTGATCAAGCTAAGATTGATGCAATTTTGAAGATGCCCGAGCCTTGGGATATTTATGAGTTAAAAAGTCTTCAAAGAAGGGTAGCATATTTAAGGAGGTTCATCTCAAACCTGGCTGGAAAATGTGAACCATTTAATCATCTTATGAAGAAGGACACTCCCTTCGAATGGGACCAAGCTTGTAGTAATGCCTTTGAGAGTATCAAATCGTACTTAATGAAACCTCCAATTCTTGCGGCACCTATACCTGGGAAGCCATTGATACTCTACGTCGTGGAGCAAGAAAGGTCGGTTGGAGCACTATTGTCTCAAGAAAATAGTGAAGGCAAAGAAAACTCGCTTTACTAACTGAGCAGAATGATGACACCAAATGAGCTAAAGTATTCCCCAATTGAAAAGTTATGTTTGGCATTGGCCTTCTCAATTCAAAAGATGAAACACTACTTTCAAGCTCATGTGGTTCGTCTCTTGTCTAGGGCAAATCCCATCAAGTTTGTAGTGTCAAAACCTGTCCTTAGTGACCGACTTGCAAGATGGTACCTTTAATTTCAACAGTTTGAGATTGTGTATGTTCCCCAAAAGGCTATAAAGGGACAAACATTGGCTGACTTCTTAGTAGACCACCCGATACTTGATGATTGGGAACTGAGTGGTGAACTTCCTGATGAAGATGCAATGGTCATTGAAGCTAGACCCCCATAGAAGGTGTACTTTGATGGTGCCGCACGCTAGTGCCGGGGTGGTATTCATCACTCCACAAGAAGAGGTCATCCCATACTTTTTTACCCTAATAAATCGTTGCTCTAATAATGTTGCTGAATATCAAGCTTTAATACATGGATTTGAGATGGCAGTGGATATGAAACAACTACAATTACAAGTCTTTGGTGACTCCCAATTGGTGATCAAACAGCTTTTGGGAAGCTATGAAGTCAGATAGTCTTAGCTGCGACCATACTATGATTATGCATAGAAGTTGATGGGGTGGCTTGGAGGAGTAACCCTCCAACATGTGCCAAGGACAGAAAATAAATAAGCTGATGCCTTAGCTGCTCTGTCCTCAACCCTAACTCTTCCAAATCATACCCAAGTTACTGTCTGCCAAGAATGGGTAGTACCACCATCAGATGAAGATGTGGAAAACAAGGTTGAATACCTCGTTGCCGTGTATGAAGCTATAAAAGAAGATTGGCGACAACCTATTATTGATTACTTATATTATGGGATACTTTCAGAAGATCCAAGGAGAAAGACGGACATTCATCATCGTGCACCTCGCTTCCTTTACTACAAAGTCACACTGTATAGAAGATTATTTGAAGGAGTACTCTTACGGTGTTTGGGACAGGAAGAAGCAATTCAAGCTTTGCAAGAAGCGCACTCGGGAGTTTGTGGATTACATCAGTCTGGACCAAAGCTCCATTTTCACATTAAAAGGATGGGATATTATTGGCCAATAATGGTGAAAGATTTCTTGGACTATGCGAGAAGTTGTAAAGCTTGCCAATTCCATGCAAATTTCATACATCAACCTCCAGAGGTGCTACATCCAACTGTAGCGTCTTGGCCATTCAATGCTTGGGGAATGGATGTTGTTGGTCCACTACCAAAGTATTCTGGTGGACAGTTATACATCTTGGTTGCGACAGATTACTTCTCAAAATGGGCCGAAGTTGTTGCTCTCAAGGAAGTAAAGAAAGAAAATGTTGCGAACTTCATCCGAGTGAATATCGTCTACCGCTTTGGAATCCCTCTATATATAATAACTGACAATGGTAAGCCATTTGATAACAAGTTAATGAACAAGATCTGTGACCTCTTTGGCTTCAAGTAGCGCAAGACTTCAATGTATCATGTTGACGCTAATGGTCTAGCTGAAGACTTCAATAAAACTTTATGCAATTTGTTAAAGAAAGTCGTCTCCAAAACCAAACGAGACTGGAATGAGCGAATGGAAGAAGATTTATGAGCGTATAGGAAAACTTACCGTACACCAACACAAGCAACCCCATACTCACTTGCTTTTGGAGTTGAAGCAGTCCTGACACTTGAGCATTAAATACCTTTTTTGAGACTGGCTATTCAAGAAGGACTCACCAATGAAGAAAATGCTATGTTACGTCTTACGGAGTTAGAAAATCTTGATGAGAAGAGGCTGGAGGCTCAACAAAATCTTGAATACTATCAATCCTGGCTATCTCATTCTTTCAACAAAAGGGTTCACTTGAGGTGCTTCCAAGTTGGAGATCAAGTTCTTGTAGTAAGAAGGCCCATTATCACTTCTCATAAGTCTGGAGGAAAATTCACCTCGAAATAGGATGGAGCATATGTCGTACAAGAGGCATACTCAAATAGTGCTTATAATCTTGTTGATGCAGATGGCGTAAGGATTGGCCCCATCAATGCCAAGTTCTTAAAGAAGTACTATCCTTGAAGGGAGATGACACTCCTTAAGGCACGAGTATAAACTACATGTACACTCCTTAAGGCACGAGTATAAACTGCATTTACACTCCTTAAGGCACGAGTATAAACTGTATGTACACTCCTTAAGGCACGAGTATAAACTGCATGTACACTCCTTAAGGCACGAGTATAAACTGCATATCCACTCCTGGCCCGTAAGAATATAAACTGTGTACGACTCGAAAAGAAAATAAAAGGCTGCTAGGTTGAAAATCTCAAAAGAGAAGGCCTAGGCAAAAGTTAGGACACAAGAAAAAAAGAACACTCACCCAGAACTATGTTATGACTTGATCCTCTTTACTGAGGCACGTAGGTGCTTGGAATTTCATTCTGAGTTCAATTGCATGAATGTTAAAAAAAAATATGTCCATACAGTATCTACCATATGGATACCAAGTATAAAACTATTCTAATTAAATTTTGGACTTATTCTAAATATTTGTGACTCAATGGGGGCAACCCATCAAAAGGAAAAGAAGCTATTTCAATAGGATTTAGAATACCCAAAGCCTACAGTTAAAGCATAGATCTGCCACACGTGCAATTATCAAGTTCGCAAGTCAAAATCTTTAATTCTTAAGGCTTTCAAATTGAAGTTACAAGTCTAACTCGGATGTCAGACAAAGGAGTAAAGCCAATAAGCAATAAGTTTTGGATAGAAAGGCCAGAGTTTAATACTGCGACATCAATACGTTAAAATAAGCAAGCAATTCTTGGTGTTGAAATTCAAAAGAAATATTAAAATAAATGTGCAATATAAAGAAAAAGGGTTTCCATTATAACTGATAGATCTGACTACTCAATAAAAAAGGGTAAAAGAAAGCAACAAGAAGGTTTGAAGAAATGCACCTCTTAAGGCTAATCTAAGTATAGCTTATAATTAACTAAATCTTGTAAAACAACCTCTAAGACTTGATTGTTCTTCTCCACGACCTTTGAGGCATCTGCCGTTGCGAGGGAGACATCAGGACACTTGGAAAACTATTCTTTAGCAGTTAAAACTTTGGATTCCATCTCTGCAGCTTCTTGCTTGGTATCATCTCGGCGAGCTTTCAACTTCTTCACCTTTTTCCTCGCCTTCTCAAGAGATTTGCAGACGGCAGAAACTTCTTTAGATTTCTCATATATCTCTCTTAATACAAGCTCAAGATGTTCTTTGGCTTTCAAATATGACTCTGACTCTTTAATTGTCGTGGTTTGATTAACAAGGGTGGATGTGCTTGGTCATAAGAAGTCGCCAGCCTAAAGAAAGACCCCAATAAATTCTACAAAGGGGAAATATCTGTCCCCATTCCACTCATGTCATTGAGTATAACTTCAACGTCATCTTGAATAGAGGAAGCATGATTTGGAGTAAGGCCTGCAAGTTTGGTACGGATACTAGCCCAAGCCTTCATGATAAATTCCCCTTTAAGCTCTGAAATAACCTTTTTGCCATCAAATATAGACATGGTCACCGCTAGTTGTCGAGAAAAGTTTGACTCTATATTTGTTTTAACTTTACCGCAAGGGTTAGAGATGACCTCTTTAGATGACAAAAGCAACTCCCCTGAGTCTGGACCTGCTACAGACTTGCTGCTATCTTGCGGCTTAGTTTGGTGAGGATCTTCCAGAATTTGAACATAGTTTGGCTGCACACACAAATAAAAAACATCATATGAGGGCTATATAAAGGTAAATCATATACTTTGAAATAGTACAGAGTTAAGTCATTACCTTCTCGATGACTGATGGAGTTTTTGATGAACTAGCAATAATCTCTACATGGGAGTTGGAATCGCCTTGCTTCGCCAAGGATGGTTTTACCTTCTTCCAACAACGATCTCAATGACTACTATCACTCTCGTCTTGGTATGGTTATTTATTGAAAGATGATTGAGTCAGGGTAGGCGGTTCCTCTTTCTGAGTTTCTGCAGGTGGATGTCCCTTGACTCTGTACGGAATGACTACCTTAGCTGTCAAAACTAGAGGCTTAGCCACTATTAGGACCTCCTTGCCATGTTCTTGAGGAGTATCGATAATAGAACCTACAACATTCACCAAAGATTGCAAGTTAACTTTAAGAAAATTTCCATGAACTTTGTCCCACCAAGATTTATATGAAGTAGAGGAATGTTTTCGCGTATTAGGTGTGGCCATAGGAAAAGTAGCCTTTGCCATGGATCCATGCAACACACAGATGCGATAAAATCTAAGCCTTTCATCAAGTGATGCACTGCGAATATCATTTGCTAAGCTACCTGGGAGGCTTTGATAAAATCCAAACTGATGGCTAAATCGATGTGGGCTATATGGCTCAAGGATGAATGAGTCTTCATACCTGAAAGGGAGAAAGTTAAAATGAAGGCTCATGAAGTAACTTATCTCTGAATCAACTTCTTTATCATTATCCATAAAATAACGAATATTGGACTTGTTTGGCATGGTAGAAGTCTAAGAAATATTATCTCCTCGGTAGATACGCTTTCTGGCAT
This sequence comes from Capsicum annuum, assembly GCF_002878395.1. Taxonomy (NCBI): domain Eukaryota; kingdom Viridiplantae; phylum Streptophyta; class Magnoliopsida; order Solanales; family Solanaceae; genus Capsicum; species Capsicum annuum. The sequence goes on from NC_061117.1 coordinate 123,568,204, forward strand.
GCTCTTCATCAAAATATCTTGCAGCACCTTCTCCAGAATATGCTACCATTAGTGGAACGGATAGCCTATTAGGAAGAGAAAAATGTGTCTTGAAATAGTAGGCAAGCCAACCATACACATAATGGATTGGAGAGGGTATTTTGATGTGCTAAAGTTGCGAACCTTTGGTAATCTTATTTAAACCATTATAAATATTTGACAAGACAGGAACAGCAAGACCAAAAGTTTGCTTATTGGCTATCATAGCCGCAATTCTAAAAGTTCCCAGACTAATGAAATTTCTATCCTTAGAAGGAAACACAAAGGAGCATAACCAACATGATAAAAATGCTGCCAAATATGTATCAACCCTATATCCATATCCTACTACAAGTGTAGAGAATGTCGCATCATCTGCACTTGAGCACTTAACTGCGCTAGGAATAGTTCCAATTGGGTTATGTGTTGACTTCAAGCGAACAAATTTTTTCTCCTTCCTCACTGGAGCCGCCTCATATCTCAAGACTATTTTGCACCAAAACTTTATCCACTTGCTAAGAGTAACTCTTGGATTATGAAACCCTTTTTCTTGAAGACACTAAAAGGTTAAAAATAAAAACTCCCGGGTACGGGGGATGAATCTCTCATTCTTCTCATCGACACCAGTGAGCTCTTTGAATTCAGGTACTACTTCTTCATAAGGAAGACCTCCAATAAGTAGGCCCCTAATTTCATGTAAATCCCAAAGAGATATAGAGAGCTCTCCAATCGATGTCAGTAACATATTTTTCCTTGAGCACCATGCTTCAAGAAAGGCTTGCAATATGTTTGAACTTCGATCATAGGTAAATAAAGAAGCATAAACGGCATCATATACTTTGGCTGCTTTCAGAGTTTGTTGGCTTCTAGCCAAAACATCCTCAGCCCATTCCCAATATCCTTGAATATGACGAAATTCACCTTCTATCTCCATGGCACTTCCCCAACGTATATCTCCCTGAAGTATTCGATGCCCTAGGCAAGGAAGGGTGCTCGCAACATTCAACTAATGTTGGTTTTGAGCCTGAAGAGTCCATACTTTAACGGATCGATTAGAACCAAGGTCATGTTCGAAAGTCCAACTCGGCATATAAAGAGAATTCACCAAGGGCGGTCATGGATCTGTACACCTACTGACCAGTGGAGTATGAGTCAATAGCTTGGATAAAATTGTACCATCATCAGCCTCAATAAGAAGATACTTATTGTTGAAGGATGGAGAGGTATAATCCTTAAAGTTAACCGTTGCTGCAATCTGCATAAACAAGGGAGGTTTAGTTAAAAACAAGTTGAAGTTGAGCAAGATACTTGTACAAACAGTTGCTGACAGAATGTTCCTCTAAATAATAGCTTTATTCGAAGAAAAGGGAAATTAACACCATCTTGAAGTCAAATTGGTCGGTCTTAAAGTGTACGGAGGCGAAGTTAAACTCTCGCACCCTAAGCCGATTGTTGCAAAGGCACCATGTTGGAGTCAAATTGGTCGGTCTTAGAGTGTATGGAGGCGAAGTTAAACTCTCACACCCTAAGCCGATTGTTGCAAAGCTACCATCTTGAAGCCAAATTGGTCGGTCTTAGAGTGTACGGAGGCGAAGTTAAACTTTCGCACCCTAAGCCGATTATTGCAAAGTCCCCATCTTGAAGCCAAATTGGTCGGTCTTAAAGTGTACGGAGGAAAAGTTAAACTCTCGCACCCTAAGCTGATTGTTGCAAAGCCATCATCTAGAAGCCAAATTGGTCGGTCTTAGAGTGTACGGAGGCGAAGTTAAAATCTCGCACCCTAAGCCGATTATTGCAAAACCACCATCTTGAAGCCAAATTGATCGGTTTTAGAGTGTACGGAGGCGAAGTTAAACTCTCGCACTCTAAGCCGATTGTTGCATATTCATATTTGTTTCAACCCTACCAAAAACAGGGGGGAAAGATGAAATAATAATAAACAAAATAAAAATAAAAAGAGGCAACTCACCAATAATACTTCTGTCGTGGTGCAACCAACAATCAAACAGAACTGGGGTGAATTGCAGCAGACAATTATGAATTGAAATAATTGAAACATTTGTATTTATAGAGGTAGTGGGGCCGGTAACAATGTTGTAAACCAACTAAAAGTAGAATGAGGATTTGTTGAGGCGGTGGCTACATCCTAAGTTAAATAGGATTAAGAGGCTGAGGCGGCATTGATGATTTGAAACAAAACAAAGTGGGGTCCACGTGAAATTAACAAAGAGAAAAGAATAGTAGTGTAACTATATAACTATATTGTAATTGATCATTGTAATTTTTTATGGACTGATCATTGTACTGTGAAACTAACAAAGAGAAAAGAATAAAGTGGGCACCACGTGCTCTTGATAACATATAATCTTACTACAATTGGTTAATTTTTTTAAGAAAGTCAATCATTTTCATTTGTAGTAAATGAACCTTCGGGCAGTGAATGATCATGCAATCATTAAAACAAAATGTGTAATGGTTTTTAGTTACACCATATTCAAGGCAATGCTCCGTTCCTACTTCAAACCTAGCCTTCAAAATATTAAATGTCTCGATAAGTTTTAAAGTAGGGAACATTTGTGGACAATACAATTTTATTAAATTTAAATTCATACAAAATTCAAATTATATTAAATTCAAAATATATTAGTCCTAAATAAATATTGTGGATTAATATAATTAGATTAATTATTTAAGTCCAAATATATATGAGTTTAATTAAAGTTCAATTTTTATTGGACTAGCCCATTAATTTGGGTTATAAATAATGAGCTCACTTTGCTAAGCCCAAGAATATTATCATATTCTAGAGGCCCAAATAAGCGTCACGTGTCAAATGACGTGGCACGCCAAGTCAAGTGAAGGAGGCAATAGGACCGTGCCACATGTCAAACTAATGCAGAAGGCCCATGAAATAAAAGCCCATAAAAGGCGCCACATCACTTAATCTGATTGGTCAAAGGAAATTCATATTCATCATGACTCTTCCTTTCCTACAACTATAAATAGGGATCTCATAATTCAGAAAAAAAGACCCCAGAACTCTAACAAGTAGCAAGAGAAAGCTCGTGGATCAAACACCGCAATTTCTCTAAAAAGCTCAAGCATTCAAATCAAATATATCAAAGTTCAAGATCAAGACCGCAATATTCAAGAACAAGCTCAAAAGCTCTTGAATTCAAGCACAAGTCAAGATCAAGTTCCTCAAGTCCATCAAATCAAATTCAAATTCAAGACTAAGCTTTAAGCCCTTGAATTTATATTCGAAAAGGCGAATCAGAGGATTCATAGAGATTGTAACACTCACTTATTGAAATCAATAAAATCGATTGTTGCAATATTTTCTTATCTCGAATTATTTATTTTTCGGTCTCGAAATTTTATTGTCCAACAATAATCACATCCAAACTCAAAAAACATCATTTGATTAGGATACATATTTAAATTAATAAAAAATAATAATATTTTTTTAAGATTAGATTATCTTCAAAATTTTAAAACTCAGATAATGTAAGCTTATTTTTCAATTCAAATTTTTTGCTAAGTTTCAAATTTAAGAATCTGTAAGAAAAAAAATTAGTTCCAAAAAAAGAGTCCAACCTGCTCAAATTGTGGCTAGATAGTTGCCACATTTAACTAATTCAATCTAATTTTTTCTAATAATTCGATTATGAATTGACAATTACCACATCTACTACATGCTTCATTCATGATAGATGTTAATCTATTTTAAAAAATAAATAAATAGTGAAATAAATTCAAATCTAAATTATATTCTTTTTTTTTTTTGGTTCTACTTTTAGAAATAAAAAATGAATATATCTTTTAAATAATTTTCACCCAAAATACATGTAAAATTGAATTGAGTCTAACGTAAGTTTAAATTTTTAATACCTAATATATTATTTAGTTATTTATTTATATTATTATTATTATATTGTATTATTATTGGTATACTACCACCATCACGCCTATGTACTACTTTTATTACTAATAATGTGTTATAAATATACCATATATAGTGAATGTCTACTTTACCATATATAGTAAATACCTACTTTATCATATATTGTGTATGTCTATTTACAGAAAAGTTACAAACCTTAAGGTTAGTTTTTCCTATAAATAAAGGGGTTTTATTTCATTGTAATTCATCCCATCAAGAGATCCCTCAAGAGAAATAAGAATTACTCTCTCTATTCTCTCTCTTCTTCTTCATTTTTTATTAATTTATAACACGTTATCAGCAAGAGCGCTCTCAACTAATTAAAGAACAACTCGACATAAACAATTCTCGAAGAATCTTCAAGTTCTTCAATACAAGTTCTCTCTTCTTCAATACACGTTATCAGCATGATGCTCTAACCAACTGAGGTGAGATTATAAATCGGAAGGATTTCAAGGTTAGTAATTCTTTATGTTATATTTCTTTTGCTACTACTAATATATTTATTATTGCATTTGTGAAAAAATAATTGGTTTGGAACCATTTATGTTTTAAATTTATTACTTAAGAACAATATTATCAAAAGGGATGATAATATGTTGGGTTTAAGTCCCATCAATTTATGCCTAAGATGCCTTTATATGGGTAAGACATTGAGTTTGAATCTCAATGCACCATATTGATGATTTTATGATGGCTAAGGAAAAATAATAGGTGTTTGATGAAAAATCATGAAATTCGACCCATTGAATATGCTCCATTCCATGAAGTGAATGTGGTAGCAATATATGATAAGTCTGAAATATGACAACTTAGTTCATTCTTGAGGTGTATATGGTAGCAGTGCATAATATGTCTGAAAGAAGACAAGTGATTGAATGCACGAATATACACGTGGAGGGACAATATGATAATGATCATCAAAAGTGATGATATTTTCGCACGCGTATTATGATCATAAGATATGTTAGAAAAAAATTCTCTAGATCATATATATGCCTCGATTTGCTCCTGAAGTAGCAATATCATGACAGAGGTTATTAGCTATCAAAATTTGATAGGCTTAAGGAACGATTATATTTCATTCCTGGTGAATGAGGATTTTGATTATTTCAATACAAACATGTACTTGATTGTGATGGTATCACAACTCACCTCCGAAAAAGGTAGAATAACTGAGAAGAATAATTTTGAAATCTACTTCTAAAGTAGTAAATCTAAAATTTATTCATGTAATAGTAAATATGAAATTTACTAAAGAAAAAAAAATACATGTCATGGTAAACTTGGAGTTTACTAATATAAAAGTTCATAAGTTGACATGACCTATTGGGACGTCCATAGATGTGCATATTAAGTATTAAGTACATATTGAAGAATTCAAAAATTCTTCTTGAGCTTTTAATGTTGCCTGTTCTCATGATAAGTTGGTTAAACCAACTAATTTTGGGATTGGATCCCTTAAAATCTGAAAAGTATAAAAGGTGAATAAGGACTCGTTCACCTATCATGTGATATGTTGAAAAGATGCATCAATAGGACGATCACATGAACATTCATGGTCAACCTACGTTTGACATTAATAAAGTTACTTGTTCAATATAAATTGAGCATAATTTTCAGATTGTGTAATCAATATAATTCATATTGATGATGATGGTTTAGCATTGAATGTCTTCTATAAATAGTTAAACCATTACCAATGAGAACGAAGTTTCATGTATTGGTATGAAATATGATATATTGCATACAATAGCACTTGTATGCATTAGATCAATATATTATGATTATTTCTTCCCTCTCAATTAGTTCAAGGTCAGGAACCAACTATTCTATCTAATAGTTTTGATGTGCGGTATACGATTAATAAATATACCATGATGCACAAAGATGGATTTTTTCAAAGAAAATAGAGGATATATGTTAGTTTTCCTAACATAAGGGGGAGTTTATAAGCAGCTATGAAATATGTTAGGAATTATCATCAGATCCTCATTCAAAAGATAATTTAAGTCAAATGCCAAAAGAATCTCATATTTAGCTGGAAGTGCTCTTATGTTGTGTCCTTAAAGGATAAAGTCTATGCTTGCGTGAAGCATGATGGACCAATTAGCTCCAAATAAAATAATCCTTGAAAAGGATAAAAAGCAAATAATCATAATAAGAAGGTAATGTGCTTTTGAAGAGTCTACGGCATAACACTTCATAAAACTTTATGAAAGGTTCAGGTACTTGAAAATAATGAAGTGATGAGATCTCAAAATGTTATGTCACATTGTGAACCGATATAAAATGATATATCATCGACGATATCTTTAATATAATATTGGCGCAATATTGTGAATATTACGTGGATCTGAATTCTACGTTTATTTAAGCATGCTGACATAGAAACATTATCAAGTGGCATGAAAGGATGCATTTTGGTAAGCGTAAAATTTATTTGATTTGCAGTCCAGACACTTGAAGATGTCACTCCTGAAATGTTGGATATTGTCACTTGACAAAACTTATGTGAAAAACTTTTAAGGATTCAAAATGCCTGAAGCATATAAAAGTTTCTGGGAAACTTATTTTGAATCCTTATATTATATAAGCTTATAGCTTGAAAATTATTGAAACTCTTGGAGAGTTTTCAAAAGAAAATAGATTATTTGCTGAAATGAGAAATATACCAATTTGGATTAGTTATGAAGTATCATATCTTAGTGCAATTGGTGCACTCATGTACCTTGTAAATACTAAAAGGCCTATAGACTTTTCGGTTAATATGTTAGCAAGGTATATTTCTACTCCTACTAGGAGACATCGAAATGAGATTAAACACATGAGCTTGTTTTATTCTAAAGATTACAGTCTCGATCTTATTGGTTATGCTGATGCTGGGTATTTATTTAACCCGCATAAATCTCGGTCTCAAACATACAATATGTTCACATGTGGGGATACTGCCATATCTTAGAGATATACAAAGCAGTCTACCTAGACACTTTATCAAACCATAATAAGATAATAGCTATTTATAAAGTAAGTTGAGAATGAATATGGTTGAGATCTATGAGACATCTCATTCGAGAAAAATGTGATGTGAAATGTGACAATGTACCCACAATTTTATACGAAAATAATGCAACATGCATAACACATCTTGATTGAGGATTTATAAAAGTAGATAGAACGAAGCACACTTCATCAAAACTTTTCTACATACATGAGCTCCAAAATAATGGTGATATTAACGTGCAACGGATTCGTTCAAGTGATAATGTGGCTGTTTTATTCACCAAGTCTCCTTTAATTATAACTTTCAAGAAGATGGTGTACAAGGGCGGGATGCAAAGGTTCAAGGATGATCTCATTAGGGAGAGTTAATACGCGTTGTACTCTTTTTTCCTTACGAGGTTTTGTCCCACTGGGTTTTCCTTATAAGGTTTTTAATGAGGCAGCCTATATACGTATTGATAGAGATGTGTACTCTTTTTCCTTCACTAGATTTTTTTTCCCACTATTTTTTTCTAGTAAAGTTTTAACGAGACACATTATCTATCAATTAGACATTCAAGGGGGAGTGTTATAAATATTCCATATATAGTGAATGTCTACTTTACCATATATAGTGAATACCTACTTTACCATATATTGTGTATGTCTATTTATGGAAAAGTTACAAACCTCAAGGTTAGTTTTTCCCTACAAATAAAAGGGTTTTGCTTCATTGTAATTCATCCCCTCAAGAGAAATAAGAATTACTCTCTCTATTCTCTCTCTTCTTCTTTATTCTTTATTAGTTTATAACATAATGTTATTTATTTATACATTATTATTATTATTATTATAAAATATTTAGAGTTTATTTAGGACTCTTCAACTATGAATTTCTGATTTTAAGCTAATGAAAATTTCTTTTTCTTCTAAAAGCTTAATACTTTTAAATTTAAATAATTTCAAATCTTTTATTACAATATTATAAGTTTTGTCCTAAAAACTGTCAAGTGACTTATTCTTATGCTGCCACTTGGCTTCTTCTGGTGCTTCGTCCCCTATTTTATAATATATTAGTATACGTACCCGTGCGATGCACGTATAATATTAAATTATTATTTTTAATTGTTTCATATTGAAATCTCTCATTCGAGTATGTTAAATTATATTACTTTATAAAAAATTAACTACAATATTATTTCTTTGTGAAATGCAAAAAAACAGTTAAAAAAATATACAACTACATTACAAATTTCAACAACGATATATATATATAGATTTTTAATTAATTAAGATATATAATTACATTTCTTATCTTCCATTTCAAATACTAAAAGTATGTAATTGTGTCAACTACAAAACTTCTATAAGTTTAAATTTTAAATTTATTTTTTAGATTTAAAAACTAAGCGTATACAATTTATTTTTTCAATTCAAAAACTAAGTTTAAGCAATTTATTTTTTCTTTTAAATTTTCTGACTTTATTCTATTGTTCATAATTTTTTCATTGTTGATTTTATCATTAATATATTTAAGTATTTTATTTATACTTATAATTATATCTTCTTGATTAATTCAATTAAAATCTCTCATACCACACTCACAATCACCCACCCCAACAAATCTCACATTCACCCCCACCTTTACCCCACCACCCCATTACCTCACCAACCCTTACCCTATATTTTTAATTTTTTTTTTAATTTCAATCTACTTCTCTATCCTCATACTAATTTTTTAAAATTTTCTTTTCAGATTGTAATGTCTTTTATGAACATTATAAATCATATTTCTTTTAAAATGTCTAATATTATATTGTTATATTTAAAAAGTTAAATTACCATTTTGTTCCACAATGAAATGAGCATGATAAACCATTTTGTTTACTTGTGATGTTTTTTTTAAAACAAATTATTCTATTATTCATATCTCTTCAATTTAAAATTTATGGAACTACTACATTATGTCTTCAAAATTAGTTCAAAATATTATGCCCCCAACTCCCATCTCTCCCTCTTTCTCTATCTATCTATCTATCTATCTATCTATCTATCTCTCTCTCTCTCTCTCTCTCTATATATATATATATATATATATATTTTAAAAAATTTTCACGTCAAGTTCAAATATATATATATATATATATATATATATTCGTTATTCAAAATTTTAGCTTTTCTTATTTTATCTTTTCTATATCATGACTTTATTTTTCATATTTTAAAAAATTTTCACATCACGTTCAAATAAGTTTTTTTCACATTTAAATTCAAATTACGCCAAAAATGTCAAATCCTTTTCTACGATATAATTTTGAATATGGAGATTCATAAAGAGTTCATTTACATTTGTCTTCTTTTATGTAGCAAACTACTTTTTAAACTTGTTTATTCAAATAAAGAAGAGTTGAAATAATGAGGAGAATTTCATTATTTTATCTTGCGATAAATAATAAATTTTTTCCACCATTTCTATTTTGTATTAAGTTGCTGAGTCACACTATAAAGATTTGGGAGAGGGTGGTTGAGCGGAGATTGAGGAGGGTCATGTCCATTTCTAAGAATCAGTTTGGATTTATGCTTGGTCACTCGACGATAGAGACAATCCACCTGGTGAGAATATTGGTGGAGAAATATAGGAAAAGAAAGAGGGATTCGCACACGGTGTTCATCTACCTGGAGAAGGCTTATAACAAAGTCCAAGGGAGGTTTTATGGAGATGCTTGAAGGTGAGAGGAGTCCCGACGGCGTACATCAGAGCTATTAAGGACATGTACGACGGAGGAAAGACTCGAGTAAGGACGATGGGCGGAGACTCTGATCATTTTTTGGTTGAGACAGAATTACATCAGGGATCGACTCTCAGCCCATTTTTGTTTGCACTGGTGATGGACGTGTTGACGCGGAGGATTCAAGATGAGGTGCGTTGGTGTATGTTATTTGCAGATGATGTAGTGCTAATTGATAAGACGCAGGGGGGAAGTGAATGAAAAATTAGAGGTTTGGAGGCAAACCGTAAAATCTAAGGGGTTTAGGTTGAGTAGGTCTAAGATAAAGTATTTGGAATGCAAGTTTAGTGACTCGAAGTAAGAGGATAAAGTGGTGGTAAGGTTGGATTCCCAGGATATTTGTAAGAGGGATAGTTTTAAGTATCTCAGGTCTATGATTCAAGGGAATGATGAGATTTAATGAGGATGTCTCTAAACGTATTAGAGCAGGTTGGGTGAAGTGGAGGCTCGCCTTGGGAGTGTTGTGTGATAAGAAGGTTCCCTTAAAGCTTAAAGGCAAGTTCTACAGAGTGGCGGTCCGTCCGACCATGTTGTATCGTGCGGGGTGTTGGTCAGTCAAGAACTCCCACATTCTAAAATTGAAGGTAACGGAAATGAGAATATTGTGTTGGATGTGTGGACTTACTATAGGGGATAGAGTTAGGAATGAAATTATTTAGGAGAAGGTAAGAGTGACTTCGGTGGACGACAAGATTCAGGAAGGAAAGCTAAGATGGTTTGGGCATATGATGAGGAGGGGCACGGATCTCCAGTTCGTAGGTGTGAGAGGATAGCGTGGGATGGTTTTAGAAGAAGTAGAGGTAGGCCTAAGAAATACTAGAGAGAAGTGATTAGACATGACATGGAGTTGTTACAGCTTACTGAGGACATGACCCTAGATAGGAAGGTGTGGAGGTCGCGGATTAGGGTAGAAGGTTAGTGCATGTGAGGGAGCTTTGGTGTAGCCGGATTAGTAAGCCTACGACTGTGTCCAGTGGTGAGAGCCGCTAGTGTATGGCTTATACTAGGGGGTGACCTTTTCTTATTTCTTATTTTCTATTTTTTTAATTTCATATCGCTCTTATTTTCGTGGCTCCCTTAGCTCTATTTTTATTATCTCTTATTTCTTATTTTGGTTATACCACCCATTCTGTTTCATGTATTACTATGACCTTATTAACCATTCATTATCTTGAGCCGGGGGTCTATCGAAAATAACCTCTCTACTTCTTCAGAAGTAGCGGTATGGACTGAGTACATTTTATCCTCCCCAGACTCCACTTGGTGTGATTACATTGGGTTTGTTGTTGTTGTTGTTGTTGTTGTTGTTTCCACCATTTATATTTATTATTTAGAATTTTTTAATAATTCAACATGCATATATATTGTTCTCTTTTCATATCAAAGTTCAAAATATTAGCCACAAACAATTTAAAGATTTATCCTACAATTCAAGTTCATAAAAAATAATAACCTTCAATTTTTTTAAAAAGTGAAGATTATGAAAGAAGTTATTGATTGATATTGAATTTTCATATATAACCAACCAAATAAGTCCCTTATCCGAAAAAAATTGGATGGAAGATCCATAATGAACTCGTAGGTGCAACATATAAAATCTGTCATGCTAAATCTAAATGAGAAATTTTTTTCCTATTTCTCTTCCCCCCCCCCCAAAAAAAATCGCTTTCACCTCTGTAGTCCCTTTTCATCAAATCACGTACTCTAACATAGATGCTCACTACAACATGCTTCCTATTCATACATCTTTTCAAAATTAGGAGATTGTAAGGGGTGAAACATGAGAATTTATTTTATTTCCTACCAAATTTTGTTGCACCCCATTAGATTCTTATTAGTATCGATAACTACGTATGTTTGTAAAGAACCATATGATGTAGGCTTTAATATTTTGTATATGAATTTTTTTAATAAAAATCAGATTTACAATTGTGTATGCCAGGAAAGAGTCAAACTTTTCTAATTTTTTATTTTATATTTTAGAGATGCAGATGTCTACACGTTTTAGGAGCTAACTCAACTATCATTATTAGTTTCTTAGTTTAACCTAGTTGGGATTTCCTTAAAACCCCTCCATAGTCCATATAGCTTTAGCTTTCAAAAATAATTGTTGATTATCAAACATATCTTCCAAAACACATTGCTATAACGACAAATTACTCAAATTAATTCTGATAAACAATTCACTATTTGTGAGTATAAAATCTGTCTAGTCCCTATGTTGTTATCCACCAACATTATCTGAAAACCTTTCATCGTGCATATAGAAAGTTCTCACAGTAGGCACATTATACGGTCCATCCTCTTTCTTCTCCAACAAAATAATTTAACCAACTAAATTTGAAAAAAGAAAATAAGAAAAGTATTATACCTCATTAACCTTTAAATAATATTGTATCCTTCGTGCTTATAAAAAGAAAATGTAATATCAAAAAGAGGAAAAAGTTTTTAAAAAGAAGAATATAAAGAATGCAGTAAGTAAATTAATGAATAATGCTAATCATCTAGAGGTATATATAAGAGAAATTAAGAAGCTAGAATTCTATTTCAATTCAAATTTCATTCAAATTCAAATATTATATTAATTTATTGAAAGAAGATTACTTTATTACTCTTTCTTATCCCTTACTTTTTCAAATATAATGTATATTTATCTTATCGTCTCTCTCTCTACAATGAGATATTATTATTATTATTGTTATTATTATTGTTATTATTATTATTATTATTATTATTATTATTTTCAACTACTATTACTACGTTTGTATTTTTTAAAAAAATTAAAGTACTACTATTATTTGTGTACTACTATTATTAATATCAATTATATTAATATTATTATCTCTTATTTAATATTTAAATATAATTTTGAAACATTAAAAGAGAAAAGATTATGAATAGTAAGAGTTCATTTATTAGATAATTATTTATTTATTTGTCACTTTGTTAGTATTATTATTAATATTATACTTTTACTTTAATTTAATTTTATTATTACTAATATATATTTATAATTATAGTAAATATTATAAATTTATCGGATGCTATGAAGTTTGCATTTCATTCCCATTTTTAAATTCTATTTTAGTTCAAATTCTATTATGAATATAATATAGTTAAAGTTTATCTAGGACTCTTAAATTATGGATTCCTAATTTTAAGTTAATGAAAATTCTTTTTATTCTCTTCAAAAAGATTAGTATTTTAAAATTTAAATATTTTTATTTCAAATCTTTTATTACAATATTATAAATCTTTTAATTTCCCTTTTCCTTTTTCTTTAAAGACAAATCACATTTTTTTAAAAAAATATTATTATTATTACTACTATTTATTTATTTATATTATATTTATTGTTTTACTACTACTACTACGTTTTTGTAGACTAAAAGTATTACTACTACATGTGTTAATTCTATTACTATTATTATTTATTGTTGTTGTTGTTATTATAATTATTATTACTATCTTTTATATAATATACAAATATATGTTAAAACATTTAAAGGAATTAGTTAATGTATAGTAAGAGTTCTAATGTTAGTTCGTAATTTCAAGCTAATGATAATTTTTTTTTAAAAAAGTAAAGGCTAATATATTTTTAAATTCAAATATTTAATATTTTTGAATTCAAAATCCTTATTACAACACTATTAAATTTTGTCCTAAAAGTTGTCACGTGACTTTTTAATATCTTGCCACTTGGTTTCTTGTCTTACTTTTAATTTTATTTTTATATATAGAGAGATATTATTTATTATCTTTTATTTAATATTTAAATATATTTTTATAACATTTGAAAAGGATAAGTTTATAAAATAGTTAGAGTTTATTTAGGACACTTCAATTATAGATTCCTAGATTTATGTTAATTACTTTTTTTCTTCTAAAAGTTTGATTTTCAAATTCAAATATGTATAATTCCTTATTTAAAATCTATTATTACAATATTGTTATTGTTAATAATAATATTTCTATTATTATTATTTTTTATCTTTTATTTAATATTTAATAAATTAGATTCATATATGTTTTGTTATAACATTTAAATTTTAAAAGAGATAAGTTTATAAAAGAAATATTTTTACATATTTAATCTAATAAAAATCTATTTTGTCTTGTAACAAAGGATAACGTTTTTTTTAATATTCTTTCTCTCTCTCTCTTTCTCTCTCTCTGTGTCTCTATATATATAAAAGCTAAAAGTAAGACAAGAAGCCACGTGGCAAGTTATTGAGAAGCCATGTGACAATTTTTAGGACAAAGATATAGATATGGTAATAAAAATTTTGAATTAAGAAATTAGAGATAGTTAAATTTAAAAATATTAGGTTTTATAAAAAAATTATGACTAAATCGAAAGAGTTCTAGATGAACTCTAACTATTCATAACTTATCCTTTTCATTATTATAAAATATATTTAAATATTAAATAATAATAAGAGGAATAAAAATAATCTATATATATAATATTTGAATTATAAAATACATCATACTTTTAAGAAATTAGAGGTATTTAATTTGAAAATATTAAATTTTATAAAAAAATTATCATTAACTTGAAAGTGTTCTAGATGAACTCTAACTATTCATAACTTATCTCTTTTACTATTATAAAATATATTTAAATATTAAATAATAATAATAATAATAATAATAATAATAATAATAATAATAATAATAATAATAATAATAATAATAATAATAATAAAAAGAAGAAGAAGAAGAAGAAGAAGAAGAATCTCTAATATATAATATTTGAATTTACATTGAATCAATTATAATAATGAAAAAAAATATTGTGTTTAATGAATTTATATCGTAAAAGTGAATAAGTCCCTGACATATTTGATCTTCTAGATATAAATATAACAAAAAATAATACAATAACATTAATGTGGAATTTGCTTTTAAAAAGGTGTCTTCTTTTTTTATTTTACGAAATTTGCTCCTACAAGTTTATTGATTTCATTTTTTATTCGTTACAATACAAAAATAACTTTCTCATCAAAGATTATGATAAATCTAAATATTTGAAAATTTATTAGTAGCTCAATTAATTGATCTTGATCATCTAATTAAAAAATTAGAGATATTAAAGTAGAGATATTTAAATTTGAAAATATTAGGTTTTATAAAAAAAATTATGACTAAATTGAAAGAGTTCTAGATGAACTCAAACTGTTCATAACTTATCCTTTTCAATATTATAAAATATATTTAAATATTAAATAATAATAAGAGGAATAAAAATAATCTATATATATAATATTTGAATTTTAAAATACATCATCCTTTTAAAAAATTAGAGGTATTTAATTTGAAAATATTAAATTTTATAAAGAAAATTATCATTAACCTGAAAGAGTTCTAGATGAACTCTAATTATTCATAACTTATCTCTTTTAATATCGTAAAATATATTTAAATATTAAATAATAATAAGAAAAAGAAGAAGAAGAATCTATAAATATAATATTTTAATTTACAGCATCCTTTTTAAAATTTAAAAAAATCATTAGCTTAAAAATAAAATATTATTTGAATATTCTGTTTGAATTCATAGTATAATAATAACAATAGTAAAATTATAATAATAATAATAATAGAAATAATAATAATAATAATAAATAAATAAATAAATAAATAAAAATCACAGCAGTACTTGTATACTAATAGTTGTAGTAGCTATAGTATTAATATATTATATTTTAATACATTTGATTAAAAGTTAAATGAAAGATAAAATCTTAGAATAACAACAACAACAACAGCAGCAGCAGCAGCAACAACAATAACAACAACAGTAGCAACAGCAACAACAGCAGCAGCAATAACAGCAACAGCAACAACAACATCAACAACAACAACATCAACAACAACAGCAAAAACAACAACAACAATAGCAACAGCAACAGCAACAGCAACAGCAATAGCAATAGCAACAGCAACAGCAACAGCAACAACAATAACAACAACAACAGCAACATCAATAATAGCAACAACAACAATAGCAACAACACCAGCAACAATAACAAAAATAACAACAATAACAACAATAGCAACAACAGCAACAATAATAACAACAACAGCAACAACATCAACAACAATAACAATAGCAACAAGAGCAACAACAACAATAAGAACAAGAACAACAACAACAACAATACTAACAACATCAACAACACCACCAACAACAACAGTAATAGCAACAGCAGCAGCAGCAGTAACAGCAATAGCAGCAGCAACAACAATAACAATAATAACAGTAAGAACAACAACAACAACAACAACAACAACAATAACAACAGCAATAACAGTAATAACAGCAACAACAACAATAATAGCAACAACAGCAACAACATCAACAATAGTAATAACAGCAACAACAGCAACAACAGCAACAACAATAGCAACAACAATAGTAACAACAACAACAACAACAATAATAATATCATTGGTCTCAAGTTATTATCTCAAATTTAAATATAAAAATTATTAGGTAAATATACATCTCATAACATTTTAAAAAAATAAGGATAAGAAAGAATAACAAACTATTTGTTTTAACAACTTAATATGATATTTGAATTTGAATGAAATTTGAATTGGATTAGGGTTCTAGCTTCTTAGCATTTCTTATATATACTCCTATATCATAAGCTTTATTGGTGAATTTGTTTACTGCACTCTTTATATTTTTCATTTTAAAAATTAAAAATTATTTTTGATTTAATATTTTTCTTTTTTATATGCAGAAAGGATGTGACTTTTTCATCTTCAATTTTCACTGTTGCTGTAAATGAAAAGGAACAAGTAGCAGAAATGAGGTGAAAAAAAAGGATTTATATGCCATGGAAGTTGTTACAACCTTGTGTTGATGATATGCCATGGGAGTTGTTACAACCTGTGTTGAGGATATTGGGACATTATTTAATGGGTTATAAAATGGATGAGAAATTGTACGAAAGTGCAATTGGATGTTTATATGAAAGAGCATTACATGATTTGTATACCAAAGCAATGTTGGCTACGAGAGTCTTCATCAGCTTGTGAAATTGGGGCCAGAATCTGATGATGTTGGCTATACAGAGATTAATATCGAGTCTAATACCATTACCTTTTGAAAGGTGTTATTACTGTTCTATTTGTTCTTTGTATGCAATTGATGTTTGTGCTTTTTTAAAACTTTTTAGTTCGACTGTTCAGTATTCATGCATGTTAGTCCCTACTTCTGAAGTGACGCTTTTAAGAGAATTTTTTCATGTCCAAGTATCAAATCAAGCCCTTTGATTAAGGATAGAAGAATCAGAATAATTCCATCACAGCTCATGTTTATTTTTTGAACTTATTGTCTTTAGGGAAAAGGTTCAAATAATGCATACAATTTGGAATTGTTCAATTTTATTTTTCAATATTATATTTTTTTGGTTGAAAGATTAAATTGTATTCCAAGCAAATGAAAGTTTGTACATCTTTAAATTTGCATTCGAGAAATTTTCTTACCTTATTCAATTCCTTATAACTCTTGGGACAAAGTCAATAAATTTAAATAAATAGTCAGTATCTCTGTTTATATTTTATATTAATATAAAATTATAATCTAAAATATAAGATAATATAATATAATAGATAAACCTAAATAATGAAAAAACACGGGCGATGAATTACAGGTTAAGAAATAAATTAAACTTTTGAAAGTGTTTTTTTTAATTATAATGAGTAAAATCTTATAATTAAATGAGTTTATGATTTTACTTTTCTTTAAAATTAATATTCAAAAAATATTCCATACATTATGAAATTTATTTTAATTCTTAGGAAAAGTTAATAATTTATTTTAAATTTGAGTAAACAAATTTTAAATTAAAATATGAAATAAAATTATATTTCGGTAGATGTAAAAGTTTCTAACTAATTTTAAATGAAGAGACAAATTCTAACAAATTAGATTATTTTGGAGTCTTATTCTAATTTTTATTTTATTTATTTTTTTGTGAATAACAAAATTTATCTATTTTAATATCTATATTTTGTAAGAGATAAGAAAATTAACAGAAAAAAACAATTTAATGCAAAGTCATATTAGAGCAAAATAAAGTAGCTCAAATACAGTAGAAAAAATGTTACCGAGTAATGGGTGTGTGTGGGGGTAGGGTGGGGTAGGGGGTGGAGGCGAGGGTGTAAACTTAAATATTATGAATAATAAAAAAAGGGTGGTCTGGTGCACAAGAGCAAATCAAATATTATGAATAATATAATTAAAAAATCAAAATAGAATTTTTTTTACAACTAATGAATTTTTTTATAGATTTGATTTAGACTTAAGGGGATTGGGTTGGGGGGGTGGAGAGGGGCGTGTAGGGAGGGAGAGGTATTTTTTTATTTTTTATTTTAAAATTAAGGGTGGGGGTGGGGGATTGATATGAACGCAGGGTGGGGGTAGGGGTGGAAAGTGGGTGGGGGTGTAGATTTTGTTTTAACATTTCATTGAGGAAAAAAAATGAAAGTTGAACTTTTTTCTAAAGGTAATGTGATTTAACATATTCAAACAAGACATTTCATAATAAAATAATTAAAAAAATAGTTAATATTATTCGCGCATCGCGCGGGTACGTATACTAGTTATTAATAACACCACTACTTCTACGTTTTTTTTTCTTTTAAACAAAAAAATAATTAACACTACTACTACCAATTAAAACTACTACGATTATTATTGGTGAATATATTATTAGTATCTTTATTTAATATTTGAATAAATTTTAAAACATTGAATGGGATAAGTTTATGAATAGTAAGAGTTCATTTAAAACTCTTAAATGTTAGATTCCTAGTTTTAAGTCAATGATAAATTTTTTGAAAAATCTAATATTTTTAAATTTAAATATCTCTATTTTTTTAATTAAAAACCTTATTACAATATTATTATCTTTTGTCTTAAAACTGTCAAGTGGCTTATTCTTATTTTGCCACTTGGCTTCTTCTCATGCTTCGTCCTCTGCTTTATAATATATATAATACTAGTATACGTACCCGTGCGATGCACAGATAAATAACCTATTATTTAAAAAAATTATAGATTGCAAGATCTTATTATAGTATAATAAATAATTTTACATTTATGTATAATATAATATAATTAAATTATTTATTATTTTATTAAAAGATTGTTATTTGATTACGGAATAATAGGGGAATAGATGCAATTAAAATTTCATTTGAAATTGTTGACACAAAAATAATCATTGAGTTTTTATTTCATGTTTTAGAAAATTTGAACATGGATCACACTCACTTCATATTATTATTATTATTATTATTATTATTATTAGCCATATCTTTGTCCATTCATTAAACATGAAAATAATAATGTACAAATAAATAGACCACAACCCAAAATAGACCAGGCAAGAAAAACAAACCCAACCTGGTCCAATTGAAACCAAAAATAAATAGCAAAATATAAAAATAAATAAACAATGCACTTTCTAAAAAATATCTTGAGGACAGAAAAGGAAACTAAAGTTTTCCTCACTGCATCATCATCAACTTCTCCGAGAAGGTTCCGGTGGTCGTCGAACACGGGGATGACATGGATGATGGTAGATCAAGCTCGATAAACTGTTAACACCATTAATTTGGACGGAAGCAAGCTTGAGAAAGATGTCACAAAAGGAGCTTTAATTTTTGCAAGAACCATGAATCTATCTCGGTGAAGACTCCTTCAACTTTGCTTCAACAAATCAATTGTATATTCAGCCAAAGGTGAGTATAACTTTCTTATTCTCCATCATGAAATGAAGAAATCATGAGTCTGCTTCTCTCTATCGCTTAACATATTGAGCTCAAAAGAGCTGATACAACTGTTCAAGGACAGAGATATACCAGATCCGTGATATTATCTATTAATTTGTATTAGTGTGAAGCTTGTTCTTTAAACAATTGTTAATTCTTTGACTTCTGTGTTGTTACCTGAACTCGTTAGTATGTTGTCAATTACTTACTGTGTAATCCTTGTTTTGCTATCTTTGAATGCGCAAATAAGGAATATTTATTTTTTCCAAGAGGAGAAATATCTTGTGAATTCTATGTATTGTGGTTTCGCAAGGCTGATCAGATCTATGCTAAGTTGGTCTGAATGTTTTATTACCTAGAAAGAGAAAAGATTGTAATTTGACTTGGTTATTATTCAAGTGAAATACATGCACATATTTTTTAGTAGTATGTGTTGCGGTAAAGACAACCTTTTAAATTAAATTTATTCTAAAAAGGAGAATTTATATGATTTGGAAAAGTGTGTAATTGAAGTTGGAGTAGGAGTAGGATTGTGCATAAAGATGCAAACCATTCCTTTAATCAAGTTTGTAGTTCGAAAAGAGAAGTAGATTCACTTATGGAGGCTTCTGCTACTGCTTCTGTGGTTATATCCTTAGAAAGTCTCTTTGATCATTTATTGTTGTTATTACTTGGTTTGCTTAGTTTCTACCAACCACGCTGGCTCAAGTGGAAATCTAGTTCTAAGTAGACCAGGAAATCTAGCAAGGACTACTTCGCATATTTGATCGTGAGGGAGCTGAGAGCCTCCAAGTATGATTTTTATTTGACCGTTAATATACAGAGTCTGGTAGAATTGAATAGTACATATGTATCTTGAGTCAGTAACCTTATGATGAAGGTAATATTTTAAATGGAACACTTTACTGGAAGGACAACGGTAAATGTCCAGTATCTTAACTTTTCAAATCTCTTTTAGGTGTGGATCTTTGATTATTCGACGGCTCTATGTACTTTTTAATTCTAAAAGAGTTTACTGTGAACTGTCCACAATACTTGAAGGAGAATCAAATTTGGACTTTACATCTGTGATAGTTCAGGTTTGCTAATTTGCTTATTTATCAAAAGAGGATGATACAAGCCTAAAGTGCATAAGCATTGCAAGGACTTCTCAAAGGATTAAGCTCGGAATTGGCAAGACATTTGAGACCTTTTTGGAATCCTTCTCAAGCCGTGACCAAAATGAAAGAGAGAAGGAAAGCTTATACTTAATAGGCGCCTAATTAATAAGGGCATGAAGGTCTTTACACTACACAAGGCCACACTCAATAGGCGCCTTTCCTAAGTTCTCATTAAGGGCATTTTTGTCATTTACTATGTAATAGTATAAATAGACAAATTAGCTTCTCTTTTCATTAGACTTTGATAAATTAAAATTGGGTATTACTCTTAGTGTAGTTTCTTTCCTTAGTGTAGGGCTTGGAAAAGCCATCTTAGTATAGGTCTTGGAAAATACATCCAAACTTGAGAGATTAATACATTTGATGGATTTCACTTATGTTGATCAATTGGCAAGAAAGGTGTGATTGAGGAGTGTGAATTTCTTTGGTCCACCTAAGAGTGAGGTTTGAACTACCATTGGTGAGGTGTGTTTGAATGTTTGAGATACATTCTTGTTCTAATCATTGGTGATAGTAAGGGTCTTATTACCTATCTTTACATTTATGCTATCTTTTTCTTCATCTCCTTTCTATGTGTTGTTTTTCTTTACTTGTGGTTGTTGATTTTTGCATCTTGATTCCTTAATTTAGGTTTTAGTGATTTATTTTTGTATCATTTGGTATCAAGAGCCATGTATTAGAGTTTTTCCCACAACTCTAAGTCTTGGACCTAAGAAAATCTTCACAAAAAAAGAGTCTAGAGTCAAAAAATTCACAGAAAGAGTTGAAAAACCAAAAAACTCAAAAAATTGTGTGTTGGTTTGTTGTTTGGTAGTAGATACGAATTTCACAACTTAGATCTACTAATTTTTAGCTTGTTTTGATAGTTTCTAGTGTTAGATTCTTGTTCTCTAGCACTTACAGGGTCTAAATCTAAGTTTAGAACAAGAGTTGGTTGTTTTTGAGCTAGATCCACCATTATTGTGGCTTGTTTGAATCTTTTGAGGAGGGATATCATTTTTGATCAACTTGTTTGTGGCTTTTTGTGGCTGGTTTTGTGTTGGCTGTGCTTGGTTTGGCAAAGGGAACCTAGATCTAAAAGAAAAATTAAAGTTAGGGCTCATTTGCCTAGTGGTCAAACCTTGGTCAACTCTTGAATATTCATCTTGTTCATCCACCATCTTCAAATCTTGTTGAAGAAGAATATTAAAGTAGCATGTTTGATCCAGAAAGGGAGAAGAAAGAGAGTGTACTAAGTGTTTGTACAAGAACATTCCCTAGCATATTCTAAGTCTTCCAAAAAGAAAGAGGGGACAAGGGGACAAACAAGTACAATTGAAAGTACACTTGAGGGGACCAATCCATTTTGAATCCATTTGAAGCTCCAAAAAGGCTTCAAACCTTCACCCCCCCTAAAACTAAAATTCTTCTTCCCTAAAGAAGTGTTTGGTGAAATAAGAGATTTGGAATTAAAAATTTTGAAAAGTGACGTCCAACCACAAGCTGCCACTCATCACTTTATGAACAACCAAATTGAGTCCTAAAATTATATTTCTTAGTTTCTAATTTTTGATTCTAGTTTCTTGTGAGTTAAGTCTATCACTAATTAGCAAACTAGTAAGTACCTACTAGGTTGGTAATTAGTCTAGAGTTCATTTCTTTCGTGTCTTCGATTTTTGTGTACTTTTTCTCATTTTTAATTCATAGTAGTTTGTTGGTTCAAGTCCGTACATCATTTTATTTGAGTCATATCAAACAAAAATTGATTCCGGGCCAAAGCTTATTCACCACTCAATTTACTTACCAAGTATTGCCAAGTATTCAACACTTGTGAGACCAAGTGTGAGGTGAGATTCGAGTGCGAGTGTCAAAGGCCTTTTCTAGCTAACTTGTTTGTTCGTTTTGTAGGTTTTCCCTTTGCTGTTTTTTTGCTTTTTTTAGGTACAATTGTAATGGAATCCGAAGGTATCACATCCCAACCTTTGGAAATGATGCTTTGGGAGTCTTGTTGGCTCGGATTGATGCATTTTCCCAAGATATGAAGGGTGATATAAATGCTTTTAGGAGAGATATGAAGGGTTATGTGGGATCAATGAGGGGTGACATGACTAGAATAAAAATGGGGGTTGATATACTATGTCCACCAGACCCTCCACAATTGAACCAAGTCCAACAAAAGGGACTTGGAACTCAAATGCTACCCCAAAATCCGAACTACCAAATCCCAAACCTAATTAACCAAATACCTTATCCTTCTCTCCAAATGCCACAAACCAAAACTTCCCCATCCAAATAGAAGAAGAGGAGGAGTTAGAAACTAAATAGGGTGAGGATAAGCCTCAATATAGAAAGAAAATGGATGGTGAGATACAAGGAGGATTTGAAGGAAGGAGGGAAAAGTAAAGGGAAGCCACGGGTAGTGAAATTGGAAGGGAAAAAGAACACTTGATTGTGGATCTTGTCCAAAAAGGATACTTGATATTCAATAACCCAAATACTACATTTTCCTATTATTTTTTCTTCTCATGTGTAGGTTCAAGACCCTAGAATCCCCAAGGAGAAGACCAAGGAAGTTCCCTTCAATCCCTTAGCCGAAAGTCCCAATTTTGGGATAAGTGATGAAGAAGTAAGTACAAAGGGAAACATTGACATATTCCCTTATAATGTGGAGCATGAAGGCTGCCATTATGCAAAACCAAGTGAAGAACACACTTCCCATGATCTACAAGGTAACAAAGCTATCTTCTACACCCTTAGAAACTTGAATTGTTGCGATATGGCTAGTAGTGCCAAAGTGGTGTAGTTTCGGATTTACTTAGTGAAGAAGTGTATGAATCTTCCTTTTGTGATACTCTTGGTGTTTTTAGGTTGAATAAGAACGAAACTCTTGTTGTGAGTAAGCAAGCACTAGTTGATCCTTTAGATGACCAAATCAATTCTTTTCGTAAGAATGATTTCTGTCCATCTAGTGCTAGCACTTATAACTTGAATAAGGTTCCATTACCAAGTGATAAGAGTATTCACACACTAGTTGACCATTGTGAAAATCAAGGTGAGTCTACGTTGGTATGTGAGTTGCCAACAACTAGTGAGGATGTGAATGATGATCAACCTACTCATGAATGTAGTCCACTACTTGAGCATATGTGTGGTGTGTTTGATAAGTCTCCAGTTAGTGATGAAATTGATGGATTTGATTATGGGATTGGAGATGATTCTTGTAGCATGTTGTATGATGAAATCCATATTGATATATTTGCTCAAAGAAACCAAAAAAATGCATAATCAGGTGAAAGTGACCTTGAATTGCTTGAATATTTAGGAAACCCGAATTGTGATTGTTCTTGTATACATGTTTTTGTGTGTGATCCCTTTTCTGCTCATGGTGATTTATATATATGTGGGTATTACTCTCTTAAAATAGAAAGTAGTACATGGTTAGAAATTCCATCTATTTTTCTGTGTGTTTCCTATTATAATACCCCGAATTTTCTTCCTAACTAATTTTGTCCTAAGAATGCCTAGTATTAGTTTCTAAAGTTAATTATGATTATTACATGAGGAATTTTCAAGATTTTCACTTTTTGTCATGTGGAAAATTCAATAAGCTATCCATCGATATAAAATTCACTCAAATCCGATACTCGGGCGAAGAGTTAGAGCCTTTTTAGTGGGAAGTGTATCACCTGAGCCTCCAGCACATCGCGGAGATAGCTCAAATGGCAATTGTCAATTTTTAGTGTTGCTCCACGATATTTTTGCGTCGCGCCAAACTTTCAGGTCGCAGAAAAGGTGGCCATGCGATAGCTCTGCGTTGCGCCCCCGTGCAATTTCCCATTTGTCACTTTCCAGTGACTTGGCGCGATAGTGGCGTGTCGCGCCAAGGATGAAAATCAAGAAATTTTCTCAAAAATTAAAGGAGAGTCCTAGGGTTAAAAGGGTCAATTTCCCCACCCTATATAAGCCTTATAACACGAGATTTGGCCATAATCAACAACTTATACGCAATTACTCTAAAAAACTCTCAAGATCAAGACCTAGGGTTTTCATAGAAGGTTCAATTCCAAGGGAATTCATCATCGAATTTCAAGAATCTCTCCATTAATCTTCAGAAAATCACGAACTAAGGTATACGTAGTGTTCATCCACGGATCCCTTTCATTCGTGGAGTCCAAGAATCATGTTTTAAATAACCTATTATGATTTGCTTGTTGTGATTTGATCATGTTCATGTTGATAGTTGTTATTTATGTTTCAAGATGGTGTCTTGATGACTTTCCATGAGGTATGTGAGTTTGTTGATTGAAAACCTAGGCAGAATACATACGCAGGTCCCTCAGGTATGCACCATCTTTCACTTAGGCACCTCAAGTGGACATTGTTCCATTTTAGAATCTCAAGTGGCCTTCAAGTATGCCACTTTGGCACTTTTTGCTGAGTTGGCAAGGTGCGTGTGACACAAACATTGAAGGCGCGTTTGGGTGGCATTTTCATAATTTTACAGTGGTATTTTTGTAATTTTTAGTTTTCTTCTCTTTTCTTCTCTTTTCTTCTTCTTCTTCTTCTTCTTCTTCTTCTTCCTTCAATACATTAACTTACCACCAATTTTTTCCTTAACACTTCCTTATGCTAAAATGGTCAAATCAAGAATCTTACTTCTTTTATGAAATAAGAAATTAAATCAAAAAACAAGAATGATTAAATCAAGAAATAAGAATGGTTTATTATAAGAAATAAGAATGATTAAGAAATAAAGCTAAATCAGTAAAGAAAAATTGAATTCAAACAAAATCAATTAAAAAAAAATCAAAGCATAAAAACCAAGAAAAATCAGTGAAGGAAAATTGAAAATTGAAACAAAATTAATGAAAGAAATTAAAAAATAAAGCTAAATCCGTGAAGAAAAATTAAAATCAAATAAAATCAATTAAAAAAATTAAATTGACTGGTGGGGTGGGTGGGGTGGAGGATGGGTGGATGAGGTGGGAGGGGCGGCGGGATGGGTAGATTGGTAGGGTAGGGGTGGGAGGACTGATAGAGTGGGTGAGGTGGGGGTGGGGGTGGTGGATGGGTGGGTGGGGTATTTGAAGAAGAAGGTTGGTGGGGTGGGTTGGTTAGGGGGAGAGGGTACTTTTATTTAAATTAATTGTTTATAAATTATTTAAGTATTTTTATTTAAAATTAATTATTGGGGAAAGGGGTGATTATTGATTTTTTTTGAAAAAAAATTAATTAATTATTTAAAAATTATTTTTTAGAAAAATGACACGTGTCGGCATATTATTTGTCACTTTCCATATCATCAGGCGCGTGTAATACACACACAAAATATAAATTTGTTGATTCAGCAAAAGGTGCCAAAGTGACACACTTTATACCTACTTGAGGTGCCAAAATGAAACAATGTCCACTTGAGGTGCCTAAGTGAAAAATGGTGCATACTTAAGGGGGCTGCGTATGGGTTTTGCCGAAAACTTATCAGTTTAGGTAGTTTTAGATTCTTAAATTGATGATTTCACCTATGCTATAAAGTGTGCAGGTAAGGTGTTTGATAAAATGCCTAGAATGATAGAATCATGTTCCTTATGACTCAATAGTATCTAAATGACAAGTCCATGCTAACCCTTATGATGCAACACAATTTCCATGCTCTTGTTGTGTATTGACTGTTGTGTTATGCAACGTTCATGATATTGAAATCATGTAAGTATATACATGTTATATGCATTCCATTCCATGATAAAGACTATAATAACCATGTAAACATGAAATCCCTTATTTATGGTATTATGAATTATGAACTCTATTCCTATGATCAAGAAGTATTATGGATTGTTGGTGTTGGTTATGTATTTAGGAATGTCATGCCTTGTCAGTTTCCTTCTATCGAGTCCTGGGGGTACTTGTACCCAAAAAATATAACTGTGTGCCTAAAGCTATGTCATGTTTTCACGATACTCTCAGTCAAACCATGTTCCATAGAAGTCAGGCAGTCATGTGACTTAGGAAATCTCAGAAATCTCATAAACTCAATACTCAGTAAGATCAGTAATCTCATAAACTCAGTCATTTATCAGATATCAATAGTATTCTGTCAGTCGATGGAATTCAGTAAACTCAGTCCATGTACAGTCAGTCAATCATGTTCAGTCTCTTTAGATAGGAGTAGAAATTAGCACTGAGTGAACCCAAGGGTGGGAACACACACTGTCAGATGAGGGTGTGATTCGTAGTAGTCATTCTTGTGTTCCAGAACTATGTAGCTAGCATAGGTTGAGACATCAACACTATCAGATGAGGGTTGATGAGGTGCATAAGCACCGCCAGATGAGGGCCCCACCATTTTTTTTGGGGATACTGTCAGATGAGGGTACCCACAGTTGTCCTTACCAGTGGCGCGGTATTAACACCCTTTCAATCAGGGCACCTATTGGACCCCAGCTCAGCTGTTCTAGTGTATTTGGGGTATGTCGGTTAAATAACTATTCCCACAGTTTTAGTATCCGTCTCAGTAAAAGAACTTAGATAGTTTTTCAGATTTCAGGGCTATCAGATATAGTCAACTCAGTCACAGTATGGAACTCAGTTAGTTCCATCAGATTTAGGACTGCCAGACACAGTCACTCATGTTATAAGTTATTTTAGTTATCGAAACTCCAGTATCAGTCAAGCTAGATATTTGAAAATTCATGTCATCAGTATATAGATTCAGTTATCATGTTCTTATGATCTCAGTTACTATGTATTCATGTGTGCACTCTCACGTTCATACTAGTCAGTCAGTTATTATCATTTATTCATGTAATCCCCATGTATTCAGCCTACCTCACACGTATACTCAGTACATTCTTTTGTACTAATGCATTTGCACTATGGTGTTTTCTTTTTATATTACACCATAGGTTCAGAGACACAACTTCTAGATCAGCAGTAACAGTAGCATTCCAGGGTTCAGAGTTTTAGTAGTGAGTCCTCATTCTCTGAGAACATGATCTTATTTTATCATATCAATTCAGTTTTCAGTTGACGGAGTTAGTTGTGGACATGTCACATGAAGTCCTTAGTCAGACAGTTAGAGGCTTTCAGACGACTATAGTATTTTTTCATGTTTTTCAGACTTTAGTATTTTAGTTTTGTTTTGGTATCGAGATACCACTCTATGTCAGACATTATTGTTATTATTTAGTTATGTTCAGTATTGAACATTACGGCCTCTCAGTGCATGTTTCTACATTTTTATATCATATTATGCAGTGTACAGTTATAGATATCAGTCATGAGTTAGCTTGTGGTCTTTCGGGGTCATGAGCGCCATCTAGCGTTCTGGTTTAGATAATCAGGGCATTAGAAACTTGGTATCAGATCTAGGTTCAATAGAGTCCTAGGAAGTTTAAAAGCCGCATCTAGTAGAGTCTTGTACATGGATGTGTTGCACGCCACATTTATGTGCAGGAGGCTATGAGATGTTTTAAGAAATAGTTTCCCTTTTTTTAGTATTTATGTCGTGCCTGTGAGCATAATCACAAGTCAATCTCTCAGTCGAATCCGTTTCTCCTCTTGATTTCAGAACATGCCTCCAAAGAGAAGAAACCAGTCAGCTCCTCAGCCCGCAAGATCCTTTGGCCGAGCATGTTTCTTATACGGAATTTAGAACCACCTTTACCACTCTTTCTCAGTCAGTAGCTTCCCATAATGAGTGGCTAACAGTTATTCCAGCCAACCCAGTGGCCAACTCAGCCATAGCTAGGATTTGAGACTTCACCCGAATGAATCCTCTAACGTTCCTCAGGTCTAAGATAGATGAAGACCCTTAAGAATTCATTGATCAGATCTAGAAAGTGATAGATATTATGGGGGTAACTACTATTGAGAGTGTTGAGTTCGCCGCATACTAGTTGCAAGATATGACTCATACTTGGTACAAGCAGTGAAAGTTCAAAAGGGTAGATGATGCAGGTCCTATAGAGTGGGAGGAATTTGTCACGGCTTTCTTAGATAAATTCTTTCCCCAGGAGCTGAGGGAGGTGAAGGTTTTAGGGTTCATTAACCTCAGCCAGGGCAATATGACGGTGAAAGAGTATTCGCTCAAGTTTACTTAATTATCCAAATATACCCTTCATGTGTTGCAGACAACAGAGCTAAGATGAGCAAGTTTTCTTTAAGGGTAAATGATAGCATGGTTAACGAGTACAGATCCGCCATGCTAAATAGTGACATAACTTTAGCTCGACTCATGACTCACGCTCAGCAGATAGAGGAACAGAAAATTAAGCAGAGGGAAAAGAAGAATAAGAAAGCTAGGACAGGTTGCTTCAATTTTAGACAACCTAAATCAGAAGGAGGAAACCATTCCCAGTTTCATCCTAAGTCATCAGTTCCAGCTCCTTCTATAGCCACTGCTCCAGTTTCTTAAGTTCAGAGAGAATAACAAAGATAGAGCACCAGGCTCTAAGTCTCAGGGCAGTGTCAGCAATACTTGAACTAATTCCCTATGTTAGACTTGTGGTAAGAACCATAAGGGTGCTTGAAGATCTGGTAGTGATGTCTATTTCGATTGTGGCAAGCCAGGCCATAGAGTCAGAGATTATCCCCAGTCGGGTTACCAGGGTCAGCAGAACCATTTCACAACTCAGTTCGGTCACCCGAACAATAGGGTGCCACTTTTAGTGCTACTAGTGGGCAACGTCCAAATAATCTCTATGCTCTTCAGACACGATAGGATCAGGAAAATTCTCCTGATGTTGTTACTGGTACATTACAGATCTTTCATGTTCACATTTCGCTTTGCTAGATCCAGGTACATCCTTGTCTTTTGTTACTCCTTATATAGCAGGCAATTTTGGAGTCAGTCCCAAAATTCTAGCAGAGACCTTTTCAGTCTCTACCCTAGTGGGTAAAAAAATCATAGCTCAGCGGGTATACAGGAATTGCCCGATTATGATATTTTAGAAAGTCACATCAGTAGATTTAGTCGAGTTAGAGATGACGGATTTTGATGTCATTCTCGACATGGATTGACTTTATTCTTGCTATGCCATAGTCGATTGCAGAAACAGAATAGTTCAGTTTTAGTTTCTGAATGAACCTATCCTAGAGTGGAAGGGTAAAACTTCAGCGTTCAGAGGTTAGCTTATTTCCTACCTTTGGGCAAGGAAAATAATATCTAAGGGGTGTTTTTATCATCTCGTGCATTTTAAGGACTCTAGTTCTGAATCTCCCAATCTTAAATTAGTCCCAGTGGTTAATGAGTATTCAGGTGTCTTTCCCGAAGATCTTCCAGGCATTCCTCCCGAAAGAGAAATAGACTTTGGCATAGACCTTCTTCCAAGTACTTAGCCTATCTCTATTTTTCCATATAGAATAGCACCAGTAGAACTCTAGGAATTGAAAGAACAGTTGAAGGATCTCTTAAATAAGGGATTCATCAGACCCAACATTTCTTCATGGGCTGCACCAGTCTTATTCGTGCGAAAGAAAGACGGTTCCCTCAGAATGTGCATTGATTACTGTCAACTCAATAAAGTTATGATCAAGAACAAGTATCCTCTTCCCAGAATCGATGACTTGTTTGAACAACTTCAGGGTGCCAGTTATTTCTCTAAGATAGACCTCAGATCAGAGTTAGAGAATGTGACATTTCAAAGACAGCTTTCCATACTCGGTATGGTCACTTCGATTTTCTAGTCATGTTCTTTGGTCTTACCAATGCCCCAGCAGCTTTCATGGACTTGATGAATCATGTGTTCAAGAAGTACTTGGACATGTTCGTCATAGTCTTTATAGATGATATTCTGGTCTATTCCCACATAAAGCGCGATCATGCAGACCATCTCAAAATAGTACTTCAGACTCTCAGAGATCATCATCTATTCACCAAATTCAGTAAGTGCGAATTTTGGATAAGGTCAGTAGTGTTCCTTAGTCATATCATTTCCGGTGATGGCATTAGAGTAGATCCTCAGAAGACCAAAGTGGTAAGAAACTAGCCTCGCCCTGTCTCTCCATCAGATGTCAGGAGTTTCTTAGGCTTGGATGGCTATTACAGATGGTTTGTTGAGGGATTTTCTTCTATTTCATCCCCTATGTCCATATTGACTCAGAAGAAGGTCAAGTTTCAATGGTCAGATTCTTGAGAGAAGAGTTTTCAGGAGTTGAAGACTCGACTCACCTCAACTCTAGTTCTAGCTCTTCTAGATGGTTTATATGGGTTTGTAGTGTATTGTGATGCATCTAGAGTAGGTTTAGGTTGTGTCCTCATGAAGCATGGTAAGTTCATAGCCTACGCCTTTAGACAGTTAAAGCCCTATGAGAAGAATTATCCTACTCATGATCTTGAGTTAGCAGCCGTAGTATTTGCCTTAAAGATTTGGAGGCATTATCTCTACGGAGTTTATGTAGATGTCTTCACAGATCATAAGAGCCTTCAGTATGTCTTTTCTCAGAAAGATCTTAATCTTTGTCATAGAAGGTGGTTAGAGCTCCTAAAATATTATGACATGAGTGTCCTTTATCATCCAAGCAATACCAATGTAGTGGACGGCGCTCTCAATAGACTGTCCATGGGTAGTGTTTCTTATGTTGAGGACAGTAAGAAGGAGTTAGTTCAGGAAGTTCATCAGCTTGCCAGACTATACATTCGGTTAGTCGATTCTTCAGAGGGCGGTGTATATGTTCAGAGTAGTTCAGAATTATCTCTAGTTTTTGAGGTCAAAGAAAAGCAAGATAGGGATCCTAGCCTTGTCAAGCTAAAAGAGTCAGTTCAGAATTAGAAAGTAGAAGTTTTCTCCTAAGAGGGAGATGGTGTTCTTTGTTGTCAGAGTCGTCTGTGTATTCCAGGTGTAGATGACATGAGGCAGCGAATTCATGCAGAAGCGCATGGTGTGCGATAATCTATTCATCTAGGGGCCACTAAGATGTACCACGAATTGCAGGAGATTATTGGTGGAGTGGGATGAAGAGAGATGTTGGAAAGTTTATGGCTAAGTTCTCTATATGTCATCAAGTTCAAATAGATCATCAGAAGCCTAGTGGTTCCATGTAGGAGTTCACAATTCATACTTGGAAGTGGGAAGAAGTAAACATGGGCTTCGTGATGGGTTTACCTCTAACTCATCATCAGCATGATTTAGTTTGGGTAATAGTAGATCGAATGACCAAGTCAGCTTATTTTCTTCTAGTTCATACCTCTTATTCAGCCGAGGATTATGCCAAACTCTATATCAGGGAGTTGGTCAAATTACATGATGTTCCATTATCTATCATCTCAGACAAAGGTACCCAATTCACCTCTCACTTCTGGAAAGCATTCTAATAGGGTTTTGGTACCCAAGTTCATCTCAGTACAACCTTTCATCCTCAGACAAATGGTCAAGCAAAAAGGACCATTCATACTTTAGAAGATATACTAAGGGCGTGTGCAATTGATTTTAAGGGTAGTTGGGATGACCACTAGCCTTTGATTGAGTTTGCATACAACAATAACTATTATTCCCATATTCAGAATGCTCTATTCAAAGCTCTCTATGGTAGGAGATGTAAATATCCAATCGGTTGGTTCGAAGTTAGTAAGGCCTTAGTCATAGGTCCTAACTTAGTGTTTGATGCCTTAGAGAAAGTCCAGTTGATCAAAGAAAGACTCCGAGTTGCGCAGAGCTGACAGAAGTCTTATGCAGATGTATGTAGAAAAGAACTCGAGTTTGAGATTGGTCATTATGTCTACCTCAAGATCTCTCCCATGAAGGGAGTGAAGAGGTTTGGCAAGAAGAGAAAGCTCAGTCCATGATATGTCAGCCCCTTCAAGATTCTGAATCTCTTCCGCAAGGTAGGTGACCCCTTCAGTATTTCATGTTTATTTGCTCAAGAAGTGCGTAGGTGACCCATTAGTCATAGTTCCTATTCTCATAGCATTGTTGTTCAGAACAGCCTCTCCTATGAAGAGATTCCAGTCAAAATCTTAGATGATCAGACCTGTAGATTGAGGAACAAAGAAGTCACTCTAGTCAAAGTTCTTTGGCAAAATCAATCCGTCGAGGGAGCTACTTGGTAAGAAGAAGCAAACATGCACGCCAAGTAACCTCACCTCTTTCCTGCCAATCCAGATCAAGCTCAAGGTAGCAGTTTTCCTTAAGCTTATTCAGCTTCACATTTAGTATTCAGTGAAAACTTGGTATTCAATTTCAAGCTCATGTGTCATCACAAACTTGGTATCAAGTTCCATTGCATATTCGATCATGCATTCATGTACCAGCTCAGTTATATAATTATGCATCATACATGCACTCTCATTGTGAGAAAATTTAGTTCTTCAGAGTACTCAGTTATGTATTCATGAATCAGTTACACATGCATCAGATATGCATGTTCAGTATATTATGTTCAGCTTATCAGTCATGAGATCATGTTCCAGTTATCCATATTTAGTTCATGTTTAGCTTATTGTTCCCCCTCTTAGCTAGTCTCATTCGAGGATGAATGTTCCCTAGAAGGAGATATTGTAATACCCCAAATTTTCTTCCTAGCTAATTTCATCCCAAGAATGCTTAGTCTTATCTTCTAAAGTGAATGATAATTATTCCATAATTAATTTTCAATATTTTCACTTTTTTTCATGTGGAAAATTCAATAAGCTTTCCATCGATATAAAATTCGCCCAAATCTGACACCTGAGCGAAGAGTTAGAGTCTTTTTAGTGAGACATTGTATCACCTGAGCCTTTAGCGCGTCGCGGAGATAGCTCAAATGGCAATTGTCAATTTCTAGTATTGCTCCACGATAGTGGTGCATCACGCCAAACTTCTAGGTTGCAGACAAGGTGGCCAAGCGATAGCTCCGCGTCGCGCCCCCGTGCAATTTCCCGTTTGTCACTTTCCAGTGACTTGGGGCGATAGTGGCGCATCGCGCTAAGGATGAAAATTGAAAAATTTTCTCAAAAATTAAAGATGAGTCTTAAGGTTAAAAGGGTCAATTTCCCCACCCTATATAAGTTTTATAACACGAGATTTGACCATAATTCAACAACTTAACTCAATTACTCTAAAAAACTCTCAAGAACAAGCCCTAGGGTTTTCATAGAAAGTTCAATTCCAAGGGAATTCATCATCAAATTTCAAGAATCTCTCCGTCAATCTTCACAAAATCACGAACTAAGGTATGCGTAGTGTTCATCCACAGATCCCTTTCATTCGTGGAGTCTAAGAATCATGTTTTAAATAACCTATTGTGATTTGCTTGTTTTGATTTGATCATGTTCGTGTTGATAGTTGTTATTTATGTTTCAAGATGGTGACTTGATGACTTTTCATGAAGTATGTGAGTTTGTTGATTAAAAACCTATGAGTTTGGGTAGTTTTAGATTCTTAAATTGATGATTTCACCTATGCTATAAAGTGTGCATGTAAGGTATTTGATAAAATGCCTAGAATGATAGAATCATGTTCCTTATGACTCAATAGTATCTAAATGACAAGTCCATGCTAACCCTTATGATGCAACACAATTTTCATGCTGTTGTTGTGTATTGACTATTGTGTTATGCAACGTTTATGATATTGAAATCATGCAAGTATGTACATGTTATATGCATTTCCTTCCATGATCAAGACTATGATAACCATGTGAAGCATGAAATCCCTTATTTATGGCATTATGAATTATGAACTCTATTTCCATGATCAAGAAGTATTATGGGTTGTTGGTGTTGGTTATGTATTCAGGAATGTCATGCCTTGTCAGTTTCCTTTTATCGAGTCCTGGGGGTACTTGTACCTGAAAAATATAGTTGTGTACCTAGAGCCATGTCATGTTTTCATGATACTCTCAGTCAAGCCATGCTCCATAGAAGTCAGTCTGTCATGTGACTCAGGAAATCTCAGAAATCTCATAAACTCAGTCAGTTATCTAACATAAATAATATTCCCTTAGTCGATGGAATTCAATAAACTCAGCCCATGTACAGTGTAATGCCCCACAAGGTCCTCTTTTAGTCTGAGCCTTAGAGCGTATTCAGTAAAGCAAAAATCCGAGTCTAGGATTTTCAGAAGTGTCTTCCAAAGTATGAAATATTTTGAATCGTGTGGAATTTCCCTAATTTCTACTTTTTATCATGTAGCGCATTGATTGCTAAATCGAGGATTTTTTAATTTAATTTCACGGGCTTTTTGGTCTTTTTATCTTTTCCCCCAACCTCTATAAATACCCGACCAAGGGTCTTTAGCCTCATTTTCTCTTCCACTTCCAAAAAAATTATGGTTTCCAAAATCAAAATCCTCTCCTTCTTCTTCAACAAAAATCGAGAGAGATCAAGGGAGAAATCAAGAAGAAATCAAGAATCTTTCCAAGAACCTTCAAGAAAAGAGTTTTCCTAAGGTATGTAGATGTTGATTCTTGGGTCTCTTTCACCCAAGAGGCTTAAGTACCCTTTTAAAAAAAAACTCAAAGATTTTATGCTTATGAGTTGTTAATGATTCATGTGAGTTGAAATTGATGTTCCAGCTGTTGTTGAGTTTTGACTCATGTTTGTTTACAAGATTTATGAGCTTTGACCCTAGTATGTGAAATCCATGTGATGTTTGTGATAAACCCTCTTGAAGTTCTTTTCTATGTGATGTGTTCATGGTATTTGGTTGTAGAAATGGTTGAATAAGTGAAGTATGTCCCCTATAGGTTTGATAAAATGCCCAAGTGGATGAATTATTCCATGATAGTGGGAAATCCCCAAATAAGTATGAACCTGTGCATGTCTAGTGTTTGTTGAAGGACCTTAGTGAACAAGTGGAGATGTTATGGTAGTAAATTCCCCAATTATGTGCTCTTTGATATATGCTAAGCTTTTAATACATGCCAAATGGTTAGCAAAAAAGTTGAGACATGATAGTATGAAGTTTTCCCCAAATCATGTGATGTCCAAATACATGTCAAGGCTGATATAAGTATGAAGTACCAGGGTAAGACTTTGTTGAATAGAGTATGATCTAGTATCATGTTTTCCCTATGCTATTATATAGTTATGATCCCTAAATGCTCGAAGTGATGTCTTGGTGATTGTGATGATGAATAGATGTTTGTGATTCCTAAACGCTTGAAGTGATGTCTTAGTGATTGTGAGGATGAACATATGATATGATTCCTAAATACTTGAAGAGATGCTTTAATGATGATGATGATGAATGTATGACTGTGATGATGAATGAATGATTGTGATGATGATGATGAATGAATAGTTTTGATGATGAAGGAATGATTATGCTTTATTTTATGTTATCGAGTCCTGGGGGTATTTATACCCAATGATTTATCTGCTGTCTAGAGTTCGTGTCAGTTTCATGATAATTTCAGTCGAGCAATGACTCTCGGAACTCAGTGAATTATAGAATGCTGTATCCTTAGAAAGTTACGAAACTTAAGAAATCTCAGTTATCTTTGTAATCTTTGTATTGCTAGTAATCTAGCCTCAGTCCTGTAATTAGCCCAAATCTAATAGTATTCAAGTGTTTAATTCTGATCTCAGAAGTGATTCAAATAATCTATTCAAGCTCTGTATCATCAGTCAGATACCGTGATTTAATACTATTTCTATCAGATATGAAACTAAGTGATCTCAGCATAACTCAGTCAGATTTTTTGAGAAACATGATCAGTATTAGATTCAGTTTAGTTGTGTTCAGTTAAGAATTCAATTAGAGTCTTTCAGTTGGGAGTAGAAACTAGCACCGAGTGAAGGAAGAGATGGTGGCTCCTTCCATCAGCAAGAGAGAGAGCCTGGAGTCATTAGTAGCAATCCCTGACCTCCAAAACTGTATAGCCAATGCAAGATATAGGAGTCACCATCAGGAAAAGGCTGTCACCTCTGGAGAGAGAGTATTTAACTATTATATTGCCTTAGGTCGACTGCGTGGTAAGGGTCATCCGTCAGAGAGGATTGACCAGAGAGAGGTCTTTACTTGTGGCACGGTATTGACATCCTTCCAACTGGGGTTACAGGTTGGAACCCACCTGTGGTAGGTCGGGGCTTATCGGTTAAGTAACTACTTCCCACAATTTTAGTTACAGTTTCAGTTTCAGTATTAATCTTCAGAAATCAGGATTGTCAGATACAGTCATCTATCTTTATAAGGAACTCAGATAGTTCCATTGATTCATGGACCATCACGTCAGATAAGCTTGGTCTTATATACAGTTATTTGATATCATATTCAGAGTTATGCCACTAGACAGACTTGATTCACAGTCTTAGATTCTATTGAGTATCCTTGTTGTCAGATTCAGATATATTCATATTTCTTATCAATAATAATAGTTTCTAAAATAATATTGAGACAGGCTTGATCTCTAATCCTGTTAGTCAAACACAGTAAATCTCAGAATTTAGTCCTTGATGTAAGTGCATCTAGATCTTTGATTATCACTATCAGATAAGTCAGTGATTTAGTATTTCCGTGTCAGTAGTGAGTTCAGTCTGCAGTAAAGTAGTATTCGAGTTTCACATGTAGAGTTGTGATGATTGTGATTATGGTCTGTGCATTCATGTATGTGTTCTTATGCGACACTTTCATGACCAATTAGTTTAGATATTGTGCATGCATGAGCCCTTGCATTTAGCCTTACCCTATCCACATACTCGGTACATCCCTGTACTGACGCATTTGCGCTATGGTGTTTTATTTGGCACCATAGGTTTAGAGGCACAGGACCTAGAGTTTTCTCAACAGTTTAGTCCCAGTCAACAGCAGTAGTCGTAGTAGCGAGTCCTCTTCTTCCGAGGATGAAGCTCAATTTACTATTTTGCATCAGACTTTTTTTATATTTTCAGTTGATGGAGTTAGTTGGGGACATGTCCCATCAACTCTATAGTTCAGATAGTTTAGAGGCTTTTCAGACAGATGTCAGATGTATTAGTATTCAGTTTTCTGTATTTTGAGTATTCATAGATGTTTTGAACCTTATGGCTAGTTTTTCGCATTTATTTCAGATATTATGCAATGTACAGGTACAAATATAAGTAAAGGGTTAGCTTGTGGTCCTTCGGGTCCATAAGCACCATATGACATCTCGGGATGGGATCTCGGGTCACTACAAACTTAGTATCAGAGCCTAAGGTTCAAAAGTGTCCTAGGGAGTCTGAAAAGACGCATCTAGTAGAGTCTTATGCATGGGTGTGTAGCGCACCATATTTATGTACAAGAGGCTACAGGTTCTTAGGAGCAACTTCTCTTCTTTCAGTATTCAGATCATGTGAGTGAGCATGAGCTCAAGTTGATCCTCAGTCTAATCCACTTCTTTCTTTCAATTATAGAATATGCCTCCTCACAGAGACTTTGTCCATAGGGTTAATGACCAGCCCCCATAGCCAGTAAATCCTGAGAATGAGAGTGTGTCACATGCAGAGTTTCAGGTAGTTTTTCAGGCACTAGCCCAAGTCATGACTAATGTTCAGAGTAATCATCAAGCTGTACTCCCACCTCAGCAATATGGGAATTCCGCTAGAAATTTTATGAAAATGAACCCGCCAAAATTCTTTGGGTCAATAGTAGGTGAGGACCCACAACTTTATCTTGACGAGGTGAAGAAGATCATTCAGATTATGCATGTTTTTGAGGAGGAGAGTATTGAGTTAGCATCTTATAAGTTGAAGGATGTTGCACATGATTGGGTAGTAGTGTGGGAGAAGAGTAGAGAGGAGAATGCAGCTCCTGTGACTTGGCTAGAGTTTCAGAGTGCCTTTCTAGATAGATTTTTCCTACTAGAGATGAGAGAGGCTAAAGTAGAAGAGTTCATGAATCTAAGGCAAGGTTCCATGACCGTGAAAGAGTATTGTCTAAAGGTTAACTAATTAGCTAAGTATGCTCCCGACTTGGTAGCTGACCCTAGAGCGAGTATGAGTAAGTTTTTGTCTGGGGTATCGAGTTATGTGTTGAAAGAGTATAGAGTTGCTATGCTCAATAAAGATATGGATATTTCTAGGCTAATTATGCATGCGCAATAGATTGAGGCTAATAAGATAAAAGAAAGAGAGAAAGTAAGTAAGAGATCCAAGACAGGTGGTATGGTTTCTCACAGACAGGGTCCCAAGGTGGTAGTAGTTCTTAGCATGGTCGAAGATATTTAGTTCCAGATCAATCTTTAGATAGTGTACTCACACCTGTGTTCGGGGGTGTCAGATCTAAAGGAGCGCCAAGCTCCAAAGCCCAGAGTAGTGCTAGTGGTGTTCGTGCCTATCTACATTATGGATAGTGTGGCAGGCACCACTAGGGTGTGTGTAGAGCCGGTAGTGATGTGTGATTTGGGTGTGGTGAGCCAGGACATACAATGTGAGAATAGAGAGTGCTAACTCAGAGGGGTAGACTCCATGCGCTTCAGGCTCATCTTAATCGAGAAAAACTCCCTAAAATAAACTCGGGTATGTTATGAGCCCTTCATCTTTATGATATACATTGTTAGATCCTTTGCTTTCATTTTGAGCTTATATGCCAGCATGAGTTATGCATGGGCTTTAGATCTAAATTGGTTAGTTATTACCCAGTCTGTAGGTGCCCCGCGCATTGCCTCAGTATTTTAGGAAAGTGTGTTTAGAGGGACATAGAGTCCCAAGGGGGAGATACCCCATAATATTATGATGTTGCATGTCCCTAGATTCATTCAGATGCATGTTTAGATCTTCCCTATAAGGTTAGCATCAGTTGTTATTGTATTATTAGTCGTGCCTTTGAAAGTCAATTCAGTTAGACATTCATGCATTAGATAAGTACAGTCAGTAGAAAGAGCTCAACATGTCAGCGTGTGTTCAGCTATGCACTCATAAGATCAGCCCAGTTATGAGTCCATGCATTAGATATGCATGTGTGTTATGAGAATTCAACTATAAGTAGATTCAGTCGAGTATTCCATGCATCAGATATGCATGCCTAGTATGAGAACTCTGTATGTCAGTTATTCTAGTTGCGTAGTCATGTTCTGAGATGCTCCTATTCCTTGAGTAAGTTCAGTTGATCTGTATTCTTAGTCTATCAAGTGACATTCGAGGAGGAATATTTACAAGGGAGAGATAATGTAATGCCCCGCAAGGTCCTCTGCTAGTCTGAGCCTTAGAGCGTATTTAGTAAAGCAAAAATCCAAGTCTAAGAGTTTCAGAAATGTCTTCCCAAGTATGAAATATTTTGAATCATGTGGAATTTCTCTAATTTCTACTTTTTGTCATGTAGAGCATTGACTAAGCTTTCCATCTATACCAAATTCGCCCAAATCGGACACTCGGGTGACAAATTAGAGCCATTTTAGTGAAATAGTGTGCCACCTGGCACCTTAGAACGTCACGGAGCCAGCCATAATGGGAATTGTCAAAATCCAGAGAATATCTGTGATTCCACTGCATCGCGGTATAGTTCTAGTTCCCAACCAAGATGGCAATGCGATTTCCACCGCGTTGCGCCGTCGTACAGTTTCCCAATTGTCCAAATTCTAGTGAACTAGCATGATTATGGCACGTTGCACCAACAAGTAAAATCGGGGATTTTTCAATTTAATTCCAAGGGCGTTTTGGTCATTTTCTCTTTTTCCCCAGCCTCTATAAATACCCGGCTAAGGGTCTTTAGCCTCATTTTCTCTTCCACTTTCGAAAAAAATTAGGGTTTCTAAAATCAAAATCCTCTCCTTCTTCTTCAACAAAAATCAAGAGAGATCAAGGGAGAAATCAAGAAGAAATCAAGAATCTTTCCAAGAACCTTCAAGAAAAGAGTTTCCCCAAGGTATGTAGATGTTGATTTTTGGGTCTCTTTCACCCAAGAAGTTCAAGTACCCTTTTTAAAAAAAAAATTCAAAGATTTTATGCTTATGAGTTGTTAATGATTCATGTGAGTTGAAATTGAGGTTTCAGCTATTATTGAGTTTTGATTCATGTTTGTTTATAAGATTTATGAGCTTTGACCCTAGTATGTGAAATCCATGTGATGTTTGTGATAAACCCCCTTGAAGTTGTTTTCTATGTGATGTGTTCATGGTATTTGGTTGTAGAAATGGTTGAATAAACGAAGTATGTCCCCCATAGGTTTGATAAAATGCCCAAGTGGATGAATTATTCCATGATAGTGGGAAATCCCCAAATAAGTATGAACCCGTGCATGTCTAGTATTTGTTGAAGGACCTTAGTGAACAAGTGAAGATGTTATGGTAGTAAATTCCCCAATTATGTGCTCTTTGATGTATGCTAAGCTTTTAATACATGCCAAGTGGTTAGCAAATAAGTTGAGACATGATAGTATGAAGTTTTCCCCAAATCATGTGATGTCCAAATACATGTGAAGACTGATATAAGTATGAAGTACCGGGGTAAGACTTTGTTGAATGGAGTATGATCTAGTATCATGTTTTCCCTACGCTATTATATGTTTATGATCCCTAAATGCTCGAAGTGATGCCTTGGTGATTGTGATGATGAATAGATGTTAGTGATTCCTAAATGCTTGAAGTGATATCTTAGTGATTGTGAGGATGAACATATGATATGATTCCTAAATACTTGAAGAGATACTTTAATGATGATGATGATGAATGTATGACTGTGATGATGAATGAATGATTGTGATGATGATGATGAATGAATGGTTGTGATGATGGAGGAATGATTATGCTTTATTTTATGTTATCGAGTCCTGGGGGTATTTATACCCGATAATTTAGCTGCTATCTAGAGCTCGTGTTAGTTTTATGATAATTCCAGTCGAGCCATGACTCTCAGAACTCAGTGAATTATAGAATGTTGTATCCTCAGATAGTTACAGAACTTAAGAAATCTCAGTTATCTCTATAATCTCCATATTTCTACTAATCTAGCCTCAGTCCTGTAATCAGCCCAGATCCAATAGTATTCAAGTATTTAATTCTGATCTCAAAAGTGATTCGAATAATCTATTCAAGCTATGTATCATCAGACAGATATCGTGATTTAATACCATTTCCATCAGATACAAAGCTAAGTGATCTCATCGTAACTTAGTCAAATCTTTTGAGAAACATGATCAGTATCAGATTCAGTTCAGTTGTGTTCAGTTAAGAATTCAGTCAGAGTCTTTCAATTGGGAGTAGAAACTAG
Organism: Capsicum annuum; assembly: GCF_002878395.1. Classification (NCBI taxonomy): domain Eukaryota; kingdom Viridiplantae; phylum Streptophyta; class Magnoliopsida; order Solanales; family Solanaceae; genus Capsicum; species Capsicum annuum. Next base: position 123,609,955 of record NC_061117.1, read on the forward strand.
CACCGAGTGAAGAAAGGGATGACGGCTTCTCCCATTAGTGAGAGAGAGAGGACGGAGTCGTTAGTAGCAATCCCTGACGTCCAAAAATGCATAGCCAATGCAGGATACATGAGTCACCATTAGGAAAAGGCTGTCGCCTACAGAGAGAGTATTTGACTATTATATTGCCTTAAGTCGACTTCCTGGTAAGGGTCATCCGTCAGAGAGGATTGACCAGAGAGAGGTCTTTACCCGTGGCATGGTATTAACACACTTCCAGCTGGGGTTACAGGTTGGACCCCACCTATGGTAGGTCGAGGCATGTTGGTTAGGTAACTACTTCCCACAGTTTGAGTTACTGTTTTAGTTTCAGTATCAATCTTTAGACATTAGGACTATCAGATACAGTCATCTATCTTTATGAGGAACTCAGATAGTTCCATTGATTCATGGACCATCATGTCAGATAGGCTTGGTCTTATATACAGTTATTTGATATCATATTCAGAGTTATGCCACCAGAAAGGCTTGATTCACAGTCTCAGATTCTATTGAGTATCCTTGTTGTCAGATTCAGATATATTCATATTTCTTATCAATGATAATAGTTTCTAAAATAATATTGAGACAGGCTTGATCTCTAATCCTGTTAGTCAAACACAGTAAAGCTTAGAATTTAGTCCTTGATGTAAGTGCATCCAGATCTTCGGTTATCAGTATTAGATGAGTTAGTAATTTAGCATCTCCGTGTCAGTAGTGAGTTCAGTCTGCAGTAAAGTGGTATCCGAGTTTCAGTATGTAGAGTTGTGATGATTGTGATTATGGTCTGTGCATTCATGTATGTGTTCTTATGCAACACTTTCAGGATCATTCAGTTTAGATATTATGCATGTATGAGCTCTTGTATTTAGCCTTACCCCATCCACATACTCAGTACATCCCTGTACTGACGCATTTATGCTATGGTGTTTTATTTGGCACCATAGGTTCAGAGGCACAAAACCCAAAGTTTTCTCAGCAATTCAATCCCAGTCAGTAGCAGTAGTCGTAACAGTGAGTCCTTTTCTTCTGAGGACAAATCTCAGTTTACTTTTTTGCATTAAACTTTATTTATATTTTCAGTTGACGAAATTAGTTGGGGACATGTCCCATCAACTCCACAGTTCAGACAGTTTAGAGGCTTTTCAGATATATTACAGATGTAATAGTATTCAGTTTTCTGTATTTTGAGTATTCATAGATGTGTTGAACCTTATGGCTAGTTTTCTACATTTATTTCAGATATTATGCATTATACAGGTACAGATATCAGTAAAGGGTTAGCTTATGGTCCTTCGAGTCCATAAGAAGCTTGTGATGTCTTGGGATGGGATCTCAGGTCGTTACATATAGTCAGTCAATCATGTTTAGTCTCTTCAGATGGGATTAGAAATTCTCACCGATTGAACCCAAGGGTGGGAACACACACTATCAGATGAGGGTGTGATTCTTAGTAGTCATCCTTGTGTTTCAGAACTATGTAGCCAGCATAGGTTGAGACATCAACACTGTCAGATAAGGGTTGATAAGGTGGACAAGAACTGTCAGATAAGGGCCCCACCATTCTCTTTTGGGGACACTGTTAGATGAGGGTACCCACAGTTGTCCTTACTTGTGGTGCAGTATTGACACCCTTCCAATCAGGACACAGATTGGACCCTAGCTCAGCTGTTCTAGCGCATTTGTTACATGTCGATTAAATAACTATTCTCACAGTTTCAGTATCAATCTCTGTAAAAGAACTTAGATAGTTCTTCAGATTTTAGGGCTGTCAGATACAGTCAACTCAGTCACAGTATGGAACTCAGATATTTTTATCAAATTTAGGACTATCAGACACAGTCACACATGTTATCAGTTATTTTAGTTATCAGAACTCCAGTATCAGTCATGCTAGTTATTAGTAAATTCATGTCATCAGTATATAGATTCAGTTATCATGTTCTCACGATCTCAGTTACTATGTATTCATGTGTGCACTCTCACGTTTATATTAGTCAGTCAGTTATTATCATTCATGCATGTAAGCCCCATGTATTCATCCTACCTTATACGCATACTCAGTATATTCTTTTGTACTGATGCATTTGCGCTATGGTGTTTTCTTTTTATGTTACACCATAGGTTCAGAGACACGACTCCCAGATCAGCAGCAGCAGTAGCATTCCAGGGTTCAAAGTTTTAGCAGTGAGCCTTCATTCTCTGAGAACGTGATCTTATTTTATCATATTAGTTTAGTTTTCAGTTAACGGAGTTAGTTGGGGACATGTCCCATCAACTTCTTAGTCAGACAGTTAGAGGCTTTCAGACGACTATAATATTTTTTCATATTTTTCAAACTTCAGTTTTCAGTTTTATTTTGGTATCGAGATACCATTCTATGTCAGACGTTGTTGTTATTATTCAGTTATGTTCAGTATTGAACCTTACGGCCTCTCAATACATGTTTTCATATTTTCATATCAATTATGCAGTGTACAGGTACAGATATTAGTCATGGGATAGCTTGTAGTCCTTCGGGTTCATGAGAACCGTGTAGCATTCTGGTTCAAATAATCAGGGCATTACAAACTTAGTATCAGAGCCAAGTTCAATAGAGTCCTAGGAAGTCTGAAAGCCGTATCTAGTAGAGTCTTGTACATGGATGTATTGCGCGCCACATTCATGTACAGGAGGCTATGAGATGTTTTAAGAAATAGGTTCCCTTCTTTTAGTATTTATGTCATACCTGTGAGCATAATCACAAGTGAATCTCTCAGTCTAATCTATTTCTCATCTTGATTTCAGAACATGCCTCTAAAGAAAAGAAACCAGTCAGCTCCTCAGCCCGAAGATCCTTTGGGCGAGCATATTTCTCATGCAGAATTCAGAACCGTATTTACCACTCTTTCTCAGTCAATAGCTTCCCATAATGCACAACCAGTAGTTATTCCAGCCAACCCAGTGGCCAACTCAGTCGTAGCAAGGATTTGGGGGTGACTACTATTGAGAATGCTGAGTTAGCCGAATACCAGTTGCAAGATGTGGCTCATACTTGGTACAAACTGTGAAAGTCTGAAAATCTAGATAATACAGGTCCTATAGAGTGGGAGGAGTTTGTCATAGCTTTCTTAGATAGATTCTTTCCCTAGGAGCTGAGAGAGGTGAAGGTTCTAGAGTTCATCAACCTCAGGTAGGGCAATATAGTGTGAAATAGTATTCTCTTAGGTTTACTCAATTAGCAAGATATGCCCCTCATGTGGTTGCAGACAACAGAGCTAAGATGAGCAAGTTTTCTTAAGAGGTAAATAATAACGTGGTTAACGAGTGAAGATCCGCTATGCTAAATAGAGACATGACTTTAGCTCTACTCATGACTCATACTCAGCAGATAGAAAAGCAAAAAATTAATCAGAGAGAAAAGCAGAATAAGAAAGCTAGGACAAGTAACTTCAATTTTAGACAGCATAAATCAGAAGAAGGAAATCGTTCCCAGTTTGATCCTAAGTCATCAGTTCCAGCTTTTTCTACATCCAGTGCTCCAGTTCCTAAGTTCAGAGAGGGTAACAAAGATAGAGCGCCAAACTCTAAGTCTTAGGGCAGTGTCAGCAATACCCAAACTAATCCTCTATATCAGATTTATGGTAAAAACCACAAGGGTGCTTGTAGAGCTGGTAGCGATATCTATTTTGGTTGTGGTAAGCCAGGCCACGGAGTCAGAGATTTCCCCAGTCGGGTTATTAGGGTCAGCAGAACCATTCTGCAACTCAGTCCGATCACCCGAACTAACAGGGTGCCACTTTTAGTGCTACTAGCGGGCAACATCCAAATCGTGTCTATGCTCTTTAGACCTAACAGGATTAGGAAAATTCTCCTGATATTATTACTGGTACGTTATAGATCTTTTATGTCCACTTTTATGCTTTTCTAGATCCAGGTGCATCCTTGTCTTTTGTTACTTCTTATATAGCAGGCAATTTCGGAGTCAGTCCTAAAATTCTAGCAGAGCCCTTTTCATTCTCTATCCGAGTGGGTAAATCCATCATAGCTCGGCGAGTATAAAGGAACTGTCCAGTTATGATATTTTAGAAAGTCACATCAGCAGATTTAGTCAAGTTAGAGATGATGGATTTTGATGTCATTCTCAACATGAATTAACTTTATTCCTGCTCTGCCATAGTCAACTGCAAAAACAGAATAGTTCAGTTTCAGTTTCCGAATGAACCCATCCTGGAGTGGAAGGGTAATACTTCAGCGTTTAGAGGTCAGCTTATTTCCTACTTTTGGATAAGGAAAATGATATCTAAGGGGTGTGTTTATCATCTTGTGCATGTAAAGAACTCTAGTTTTGAATCTTCCAATCTTAAATCAGTCCTAGTAGTTAATGAGTATTCATATGTATTTCCCAAAGATCTTCCAGGAATTCCTCCTGAAAGGGAAATAAACTTTGGCATAGACCTTCTTTAAGGTAATCAACCTATCTCTATTCCTCCATACAGAATGGCACCAGCAGAACTCCAGGAACTGAAAGAATAATTGAAGGATCTCTTAGATAAGGGATTCATTAGACCCAACATTTTCCTGAAGGGCGCACCAGTCTTATTTGTGCGTAGGAAAGATAGTTTCCTCAGAATGTGCATTGATTACCATCAACTTAATAAAGTCATGGTCAAGAACAAGTATCATCTAACCAGAATTGATGACTTGTTTGAACAACTTCTGGGTGCCAGTTATTTCTCTTAGATAGACCTCAGATTAGGCTACCCTCAGCTCAGAGTTAGAGAATGTGACATTCTAAAGATAGCTTTCCGTACTCGGTATAGTCACTTCAAATTTCTAGTTATGTCCTTTGGTCTTACCGATGCTCCAACAGCTTTTATGGACCATCTCAGAACAGTACTTCATACTCTCATAGATCATCAACTATTCGCCAAATTTAGTAATTGCAAATTTTGGATAAGGTCAGTAGCGTTCCTTGGTCATATCATTTTTGGTGATGGCATTAGAGTGATCCTCAGAAGACTGAAGCGGTGAGAAACTGGCCTTGCCCTGTCTCTCCATCAGATATCAGGAGTTTCTTAGGCTTGGCTGGCTATTACAAATGGTTTATTGAGGGATTTTCTTCTATTCCATTCCCTATGTCTAGATTGGCTCAAAAGAAGGTCAAGTTTCAGTGGTCAGATTCTTGCGGGAAGTATTTTCAAGAGTTGAAAACTCGACTCACCTTAGCTCTGGTTCTAGCTCTTCCAGATGGTTCAGATGGGTTCATAGTATATTGTGATGCATCTAAAGCAGGTTTCGGTTGTTTCCTCATGAAGCATGGTAAGGTCATAGCCTACGCCTCTAGACAGTTAAAGCCTCATGAGAAGAATTATCCTACTCATGATCTTGAGTTAGCAGCCGTAGTATTTACCTTGAAGATTTGGAGGAATTATCTCTACGGAGTTTATGTAGATGTCTTCACAGATCATAAGTCTTCAGTATGTCTTTTCTTAGAAAGATCTCAATCTTCGCCAGAGAAGATGGTTAGATCTCCTGAAAGATTATGACATGAGCGTCCTTTATTATCTAGGAAAGGCCAATGTAGTGGCCGATGCTCTTAACAGACTGTCCATAGGCAGTGTTTGTCATGTTGAGGACAGTAAGGAGTTTTTTTAGAAAGTTCGTCATCTTGCCAAACTAGGCATTCGCTTAGTTAATTTTTCAGAGGGTGGTGTATGTGTTCAGAGTAGTTCAGAATCATCTCTAGTTTCCAAGGTAAAATAAATGCAAGATAGGGATCCTAGCCTTGTCAAGCTAAAAGAGTCAATTCAGAATTAGAAAGTAAAGGTTTTCCCGAGAGGGAGATGGTGTTCTTCGTTTTCAGAGTCATCTATGTTTTCCAGGTGTAGATAAATTAAGGTAGCGAATTCTTGCAGAAGTGCAGGGTGTGTGATACTTTATTCATCCAGGGAGCACTAAGATGTATCGTAACTTACGGGATATCTATTGGTGGAGTGGGATGAAGAGAGATATTACAGAGTTTGTGGTTAAGTGCTCTATATGTCAGCAAGTTAAGATAGAGCATCAGAAGCCTAGTAGTTCCATGCAGGAGTTCACCATTCCTACTTAGAAGTGTGAAAAAGTAAACATGGACTTCGTGATGGGTTTGCCTTAAACTCGTCATCAACATGATTCAGTTTGGGTCATAGTAGATCTAATGACTAAGTCAGCTCATTTCCTTCTAATTCATACCTCTTATTCAGTCGAGGATTATGCCAAACTCTATATCAGGGAGTTGGTCAGATTACATGGTGTTTCATTATCTATCATCTTAGACAGAGGTACTCCGTTCACCTCTCATTTCTGGAAAGCATTCCAAAAGGGTCTTGGTACCCAAGTTCATCTCAGTACAGCCTTTCATCCTCAGATAGATGGACAAGAAGAAAGGACCATTTAGACTTTAGAAGATATGCTAAAGGCATGTGGAATTTATTTCAAGGGTAGGTGGGATGACCACTTGCCTTTGATTGAGTTTGTATACAATAATAACTATCATTCCAGTATTCAGATGGCTTCATTCGAATCTCTCTATGGTAGGAGATGTAGATCTCTAATTGGTTGGTTCAAAGTTAGTGAGTCCTCAGTCATAGGTCTTGACTTAGTGTTTGATACCTTAGAGAAAGTCCAGTTGATCAAAGAAAGAATCCATGCTGCTCAGAGCCCACAGAAGTCTGATGCAGATGTGCATATAAAAGATCTCAAATTTGAGATTGATGATCATGTCTACCTCAAGATCTCTCCCATAAAGAGAGTGAAGAGGTTCGGTAAGAATTGAAAGCTCAATCCCCGATATGTCGGGCCCTTTAAGATTCTCAATCGCTTCGGCAAGATAGCTTATGAGCTTGATTTTCCTTCAGAGCTAGCATCAGTTCATCTAATTTTTTATGTCTCTTTTCTCAAGAAGTGCGTAGGTGACCCATCAGTCATAGTCCTTATTCAGAGCATTGTTGTTCATAATAGCCTCTCTTATAAAGAGATTCCAGTCAAAATCTTAGACTATTAGACTCGTAGATTGAGAAACAAAGAAGTCCCCCTAGTCAAAGTTCTTTGGCAAAATCAATCCATCGAGGGAGCTATTTGGGAAGCAAAAGTAGACATGCATGCAAAGTATCCTCACCTCTTTCCCGCCAATCCAGATCAAGCTCAAGGTAATAGTTCTCCTTAAGCTTATTCAGCTTCACATTCAGTATTCAGTGAAAACTTGGTATTCAATTTCATGCTCATATGTCATCACAAACTTGGTATCAAGTGCCATTGCATATTTGGTCATGCATTCATGTACTAGCTAAATTATATAATTATGCATCAGACATGCATTCTCATTGTGAGAAAATTTAGTTCCTCAGAGCACTCAGTTATGCATTCATGAATCAGTTACACATGCATCAGATATGCATGTTTAGTATGTTATGTTTAGCTTGTTAGTCATGAGATCATGTTCCAGTTATCCATGTTTAGTTCATGTTTAGCTTATTGTTCCCCCTCTTAGCCAGTCTCATTCGAGGACGAATGTTCTAAATTTTCTTTCTAGCTAATTTAATTTCAAGAATGTCTAGTATTAGATTCTAAAGTTAACAATGATTATTACATGAGGAATTTTTAAGATTTTCACTTTTTATCATGTGTAAAATTCAATAAGCTTTCCATCAATATAAAATTTGCCCAAATCCGACACCCGGGCGAAGAGTTGAAGCCTTTTTAGTGAGACAGTGTATCACCTGAGCCTCCAGTGCATTGCGGAGATAGCTTAAATAGAGATTGTCAATTTCCAATATTTGTCTGCAATATTGATGCGTTGCGCCAAACTTCCAGGTCGCAGACAAGGTGGCCACACAATAGCTCCGTATCGCGCCCCCGTGCAATTTCCCATTTGTCATTTTCCAGCGACTTAGCGCGATAGTGGCGTGTCGCACCAAGGATGAAAATTGGGAAATTTTCTTAGAAATTAAAGACGTCCTAGGGTTAAAGGGGTCAATTTCTCTACCCTATATAAGCCTTATAACAGGAGATTTGGCCATAATTCAGCAACTTATACTCAATTACTCTAAAAAAATCTCAAGAACAAGCCCTAGGGTTTTCATAGAAGGTTCAATTCCAAGGGAATTCATCATCAAATTTGAAGAATATCTCCATCAATCTTCACAAAATCACGAACTAAGATATGCGTAGAGTTAATCCATGGATCCTTTTCATTCGTGGAGTCCAATAATCATGTTTTAAATAACCTATTGTGATTTGCTTGTTGTGATTTAACCATGTTTATGTTGATAGTTATTATTTATGTTTCAAGATGGTGTCTTGATGACTTTCCATGAATTATGTGAGTTTGTTGATTGAAAACCTATGAGTTTGAGTAGTTTTAGATTCTTAAATTGATGATTTCACCTATGCTATAAAGTGTGCATGTAGGGTGTTTGATAAAATGCCTAGAATGATAGAATCATGTTCCTTCTAGCTCAATAGTATCTAAATGACAAGTCCATGCTAACCCTTATGACGCAACACAATTTCCATGCTCTTGTTGTGTATTGACTGTTCTATTATACAACATTCATGATATTGAAATCGTGCAAGTATGTACATGTTATATGTATTCCCTTCCATGATCAAGACTATGATCACCATGTGAAGCATGAAATCCCTTATTTATGGCATTATGAATTATGAACTCTATTCCTATGTTCAAGAAGTATTATGGATTGTTGGTGTTGGTCATGTATTCAGGAATGTCATGCCTTGTCAGTTTCTTTCTATCGAGTCCTGGGGGTACTTGTACCCAAAAAATATAGTTGTGTGCCTAGAGTCATGTCATGTTTTCATGATACTCTCAGTCAAGCCATGTTCCATAGAAGTCAGTCAGTCACGTGACTCAGGAAATCTTAGAAATCTCATGAACTCAGTACTCAGTAAGATCAGTAATCTCATGAACTCAGTCAGTTATTAGATATCAATAGTATTCCATCAGTCAATGAAATTTAGTAAACTCAGTCCATGTACAGTCAGTCAATTATGTTCAGTCTCTTCAGATGGGAGTAGAAATTAACACCGAGTGAACCCCAGGGTAGGAACACACATTATCAGATGAGGGTGTGATTCTTAGTAGTCATCCTGGTGCTCCAGAACTATATAGCTAGCATAGGTTGAGATATCAACACTATCAGATGAGGGTTGATGAGGTGGATAAGCACTTTCAGATGAGGGCCCCACCATTCTCTTTTGGGGACACTGTCAGCTGAGGGTACCCACAGTTGTCCTTACCAGTGGTGCAGTATTGACACCCTTCTAATCATGGCATAGATTTAACCCCAGCTCAGCTGTTCTAGAGAATTTGGGGCATATCGATTAAGTAACTATTCCCACAATTTCAGTACCAGTTTCAATAAAAGAACTCAGATAGTTCTTTAGATTTCAGGGCTGTCAGATATAGTCAACTCAGTCACAGTATGCAACCTTGATAGTTCCATCAGATTTAGGACTGTCAGACACAGTCACACATGTTATCAATTATTTCAGTTATCAAAACTCAGTATCAGTCATGCTAGATATCAGTAAATTCATGTCATCAGTATATAGATTCAGTTATCATGTTCTCACAATCTCAGTTACTATCTATTCATGTGTGCACTCTCACATTGATATTAGTCAGTCAGTTATTATCATTCATGCATGTAAGCTCCATGTATTCAGCCTACCTCACACGTATACTCAGTACATTCTTTTGTACTGATGTATTTGCGCTATGGTGTTTTCTTTTTATGTTACAGCATAGGTTCAGAGACACGACTCCCAGATCAGCAGCAGCAGTAGCATTCCAGGGTTCAGAGTTTTAGCAGTGAGTCCTCATTCTTGGAGGACGTGATCTTATTTTATCATATCAGTTTAGTTTTCAGTTGACGGAGTTAGTTGGGGACATGTCCCATCAACTCCTTAGTCAGACAGTTAGAGGCTTTTAGACGACTACAATATTTTTTTATGTTTTTTAGACTTTAGTATTTTAGTTTTGTTTTGGTATCGAGATACCACTCTATGTTAGACGTTATTGTTATTATTCAATTATGTTCAGTATTGAACCTTATGGCCTATCAGTGCATGTTTTGGTATTTTTATGTTATATTTGCAGTGTACAGGTATAGATATCAGTCATGAGTTAGCTTGTGGTCTTTCGAGTTCATGAGTACCATGCATAATTTTGGTTCAGATAATCGAGGCGTTACACCTATGTTGAGCATCCTAGTGGTGATGAACTTGGAACTAGTGAGTACTTGCATAAGGGCACCATAGTTCACGTTGATTTGTATGACACCTTTCTCTACTCTCTATTTGCCTTTGATAAGGTGTATGCTATTATAAAGAGTATGTATTTTAGATTGGGCAAAGCCTATGGGGAAAAAGAGTATTGTCTAGATCCATGTCTAAGGCCACTCTTTCCATTTGACCTCGGTGCCAAATATGGATATGATAATGCTGGCACACCTAAATTGTTGCTTGGTCTACATGACAAGCAAAGTATTGTCCTTGAAAACCCAAGGGAAAATGTGTCATTGTCGTCTTGGAACAATGCTTCTAAATGTGCATCCTTGATTGACACACTTGTGCTTGAATTGAATGAATCCCAACTTGTGGATGCCAAGTTTATGTTTCACTTGAAAGAAGGAAGCCACATGTGTTTAAATGACTTGATTCCAACCTTATGTGCTAAAACTATTAAATCAATTGGCATTCTTATAGATGTTAGCACCTTGGATGATGCCTTTACACTTGATGCCTTCCTATACTACCTCTTTGCTTATGATGATATCCATGCTAGTCTTGGATTTATTTTATGTAAGGGTAGGACATTTGTTTATTGGTCCACTTGGAGTTACAATGCTATATGGCTTTTGTGGACCTTTGTAGTTACCTTACCTCTTGATGCTTTCCTTAGCTATGTCCTTTATGATTCTTGTGGTGGGTGTTTCATGATCATAACGAAGGATAGTTGGTTGTATTTCAAATGTGTACCTCCTTGGAGTGTTTCTTTGAACTTGTGTGTTGAAAACTATGATATTAACCTTATTCATAGTGACGTTGTGTATGGCATAGTTGTGTGTAATGTCTTGGATGATTGTGAGTTGGATCCCCTAGTAAAAAGGATGATTAGTATTGGTTTATGCCCTTGGTTAATTTGACACTTTGATCCTAGTGCATTCTTGAAGTATGGGAGGGATAGCCTCGGATTATGTCCATCCATTTTTACGTTGATATTATTCATTTTCTTTGTGCTATTTATGTTAAGTCTTTCCTGTCACACACAAAGGACCAATGGATGTATATCAAGTGTAAGCAACCTTGGCTTATCTATATAACTTGTGGTACTAATGATAACCCTCCTTCCTTGAGTGTTGTGTGCTTGTTTTTTCCTCTCTTTGGTTTTGCAAGGTGCGAATTTGAGGATAAATTACTTTCAAGATGGAGAGAATGATACAAGCCTAAAGTGCATAAGGATTGCAAGGACTTCTCAAAGGACCAAGCTCGGAATTGGTAAGACATTTGAGACCCTTTTGGAATCTTTCTCAAGCCATGACCAAAATGAAAGGGGAGAAGGAAAGCTTACACTCAAGAGGCGCCTAATTACTAAGGGCATGGAGGTCTTTACACTACAAAAGGCCACACTCAAGAGGCACCTTTCCTAAGCCCTCATTAAGGGCATTTTTGTTATTTACTATGTAATAGAGTAAATAGACAAATTAGCTTCTCTTTTCATTAGAATTTCATGAATTGAAATTGAGTATTACTCTTAGTGTAGTTTATTTCCTTAGTGTAGGTCTTGGAAAAGACATTCAAACTTGAGAGATTAATACATTTGATGGATTTCACTTATATTGATCAATTGGCAAGAAAAGTGTGATTGAGGAGTGTGAATTCCTTAGGTCCACATAAGAGTGAGGTTTGAACTACCATTGGTGAGGTGTGTTTGAATGTTTTAGACACATTCTTGTGCTAATTATTGGTGATAGTAAGGGTCTCATTACCTATCTTTACATTTATGCTATCTTCTTCTTCATTTCCTTTCTATGTGTTGTTTTTCTTTGCTTGTGGTTGCTAATTTTTGTGTCTTGAGTCCTTAATTTCGGTTTTAGTGGTTTATTTTTGTATTAGAGTATCACCATTTCCAATATAAAGTGTGAACGATATAGAGCTCGCACTTTGCTTTATTTAATTATTTTCATATGATCAGAGAACTCTCAAGCTCAGTCTTGAGATATTGTTATATGTGGCTCTATGTATGGTGCTTAATGTTGTATTCATAGTAAGTTAGGTGTGCTGATGTTTGTTTCAGTATTTAAACTTGATTTTGCTTACTTCACCTGTGTTATCTGACCTACGGGATCATCTTAAACAATCATTGGTCAAAGATGTTGGAAGAAACTTGTTTCTTTCTTTGTACATATCTTAGTGCCATTCACCAATGGCAATGATAAGCCTCTGCCCATTAGCTCAGGTAAACCTTACAGCCTGCAAGTTTTTAGGCATTCTTCATACCTGTATTAAGCATTTGTTACCTTTTTTTTCCGCATAGAATATAAATGAGCTCTATCCTTGTAACTGTCATATTAGCATGCAAGTTCTATTATTTGGTCTTTGGTTGAAAAAGATATTTATCTGAAGTTCTTAGTGCAACTACATAAGTTGATCCACCTTTTAGAGACTCCAACCTTTACTTAATTAGGATCTAGAAGTTTTACATTGTAAAAATGTTTCCCGTTGATATATTTCTTTGTAGTAGGTTGTGAAATTTGTTCTTTTTTCATTTACTTAAGGTCGTCTTTAGAGTGTATGTTTTTTTAGCGCCCAAGAACTTATTCCAGTAGAATGATTTAGTTTTGGTCCTTTTGAATGTACATATAGATGGATCCGTGTCATCCCAGTATCATTGTTTTCGTTTAGACCCTGAAGCAATTCTTCTTGTTGTAGCACGTTCCATGAAGGGTTAAATACATAATTAAGCTATTAGATAAAATGGTCACACAATTTATAGGTATAAGATGTATGCGACACATCATAAAAGAAGCCACGTACTTGGCCAATGTATTAAATATTTTGCCTACATGTGATGGTCATAGAGAAGTAATTAAAAAAACTTTCCCTTTCTTATTGAGACATCATTCAACAACAACCACCTTTGGCCACAATGATTATATTGCTTGTTAGCTAATGCAGAAAAATGAAGAAAGAATATGTAAGAAGCCTCTTTATATTTTGTTGTGAATCTTGGAGTGTATCAAGATGATCGATTATTAAGTATTAAAGTTTAAAAGGATATTGCATCTTCTTTGCCTTGGAATTTATGAAATAGGTAGCTGCCTCATGTTGGTCTTATTCCTATTGGTATGATACAATTTTTTGGAAGCTTCAGAAACTTCAGAATCTTCTGGTGTTCAGTTAGAAGGGGGAAGAGTTTTATGAGAATCGTGTCATAACTTTCTAATGCTATTTGTTGTTGCTTCTAAGGTGTTTTTTGCAAACTTAGATCAAGGGAATATAACATAAATTCACAGAATCCCATCTTTCTTCCCCTTAAATTCTTGGAACAGTCATAGTAAATGTGACTAACTCCACCTATTTTAGATTCTAAAAATATAGCTGGTTCCGAACCCTGATAAAAATGGAGACTTGCAATAGGTTGATAGGTAGAGCGGAAGTAGTAAGATTATGATTAATTTTCTATAGATATGGTTAATGCATGGATGATTAAATTGTTCTTAGTATGTTATTATTTGTAGTTAATGTATCACCACAGATTTCTCCTAGTTCTCGAGAATCTTTATCGAGCAACATGTTATTATTGTCCCAATTAAATCATCCAAATACACTTCTTTTACACGTTATAACCACAAAGTACGACTTGAAAATCCAAATCCCTATTTTCTCTGCTTTCACTTCTGGTGAATCATGTTCTAATCCTATGACAATAAAGTGTATCAGAATAGGATGACGGGATGAACATGGCCAGAGAAATAGTTTTCTAGTTCATTAATTGTTTATTAAGTTAGTATAATCCTCAAATTTTCAATAAAATAATAAGTATCTTCAAATAACCAACTAAACCTCGTAAGATAGGTAATTATAAAACAATGCATCTTCATATCAGCTAGGTTTACCCGAACAAAAAATCAAGGTGCACAGTTAAATATTATTTTATGTGGCACATATGTATGGTGCTTAATGTTGTATTCGTAGTAAGCTTAGTATGTTGATGTTTTTTTTCAGGCTTTAAACTTGATTTTGCTTACTTCACCTGTGTTGTCTGACCTTGGGGATCATCTTAAACAATCACTGGTCAAAGGTGCTGGGAGAGACTTGATATAGACACGTAATTTTGTCCTGTCAAAAATTATTTTCATCATCATGTTCCTTTTTATCACGCATCCTACCTTATTCTATAATTTTTCTCAAAAAAAGGGGACAAAAATAACTAAATCTATAATAAATTGACACCTCACCATGCCACCTCAACACATCACTCACCATTTTTCATTAAATGCACCCAAAATGCACATGCCTCACTCACCTTACATACTCATTCATGTGGGACCCACACGCCACACACATATTTCCATAAACCACCACTAATATGCATCCACATAGGATAAATATAAAAGGACAGAGAACAAAAAGGAGATTTCAGCTTCTTTCTTTTTGGAGGAGATATGCACAGATCTGAGAGGGGAATAGAGAGGATTTTCCTTTTTTTCTTCTTTTTTTTGGAGGCACAATAAAAAGATAACTCCATTATTCCTGGTTTCTTTCTGATGATACACACACACACGCACTCATCAGAAAACATAGAATAATCAAAAACGCATATACACATATAGTAAGCAGAAATTTGAGAATGGAGAGCGATTGATGGAGAGTCGGTGAGAAATAGCAAAGCTAGGTCAGATATGGTCGTCTTCTTGAGCTTTTCCGATGGACTTTTTGTTGGACTTAATTTATATGTCGTCGTCTATGTTGTCTAGTCCCAAAATCCTGAGATTCCTTCAATTTACAAGTAGATTTCGCCGGAAAAATACTAAGGTCGCTGGAACCATCCCTTTCTCATCGTGTTCTGCCGCTGTTTAAGCTTACCAGAGCTCAGGCTTTGTGGGTTTTTTGTTTCTGTTGTGTCGATGGGAGTTTTGGGTTCATCTACTTTTACATTTCATTATCAATATCGGTCCTTGGGGTTTTCGTGATCAAATCTCATCATCGTTCGTGGTTGGGTTTCAAATTAAGAAGTTGTCTCACTGGTTTTGAAGTTGTCCGATTAGTTTTTCTCTATTCTGAGTTGGTATCATCGCGATCGACGTTTCCTATTTGAAGTTCTAAAGTTTGGGTATTTTAAAATATTATTATCAATAGAAATCAATTATCGAAAGGTCCATTTCTTTAACCCGTTCTCTCTTCTTTATCTTAATTTGTTGAATTGGCTATGTTTGAGATTGGATGATTTGGTGGATGTTTGATGTCATTCATGTGAAATTCATATGATTACCATGCTTTAATTTTCGTTATGTCTATGTTATTAGTATTGGATTCCGAGTTGAAAAAATTGAATCGATAATCAAAGCATGTGTTAATCATTGGTTGAGAAGGGAATTTGGGGTGGAATTGCGAGATGGATAAAAAGGGTGAATTTAGTTAATGTTGGTTTGTTGTTGTTTTGCTTAATTTGAAATCAATATTAAGTTTGTGAATTTGATAGTATCATGATAGGTTGATTCGGATAGGCAAATGTAGGTTCGGGTAGGCAAATTTAGAACTTGTGTTTGGTTGAATGTTTGAATGTGTGTGGGAATGTTTCTTTCTTATTTATCGTATTTTATTCAATTGTATTTATTTGGATGGGGAATGCCCCAAGGTTTCATGTATTTATTTACCGAGGAATGCCCCGACGTATTATGCCTTCAAAGGAAGTTCGTGATCAAGGCCCGAGGCATTGGGTAAAGCATTGTAGCTTAGTCTAGGTCTAGTTTAGAATAGGTTTTATATTTTTTGTATTTTCTATTTCGGACTGTATAATTAGACTGGACACTAAATTTTGGATTGTTTTGTTTTGTTTGCTTGATTGATTATTTTGAGTGCTTCGTGTGGTTTATACATTCGTAGTGTCAAAATTAGCTGATACGTTCCACCAAGCGACCGTGGTTGAACCATAGGATCGAGGGGTGTCTAACACCTTCCTCTCGATCAACAGAATTCCTTAGACAAAATCTCTATTCGTAAACCAGTTTCAAAGAGTCAAATGGTTATGAAAAGGATTTTCCAAAGGTAACTTGGCACACCGGATTATACCAAGTGGCGACTCTGAATAAAAAATGTAAATAATCCTTTTTCGAAACAAACTTTTATCTATTGTCACTTTAATGATAAAAACCCTTTCCAAACCTTAAAATATAAATCTTTTGGTAGAAAAAAGGATTATGACAGCTCTGACGTCTTTGTTGGGGAGTTTTTTTTTAGAATTCGAGTTTATTTTGGAGTTATATCGGCTTAGTTTGGCATTATGAGTGTATAGGCATTGTTTGTGTTTATTTATATTTTTTTGTCATTGCTGAGTGCCTACATGTTATGTGTTTACAATCTTTCTTCTTATGTGTTATCGCTTTATATCTGGCATCATGTGCATAAAACGAGTTAATTCTTTCTGCAACAAGTCCCGGAGTGCACGTCATGCGCACGAACTCTAGTTGATTCACCCTTATTTTAGGAGGGGGAGCCATTGGATGTATGAAGTAGTTGAAATCAAAGCAGCCACTATAGACCATATGCTTCCCTGAATGGCCTTGTTAGTAAATCCCAACATAGGTTAGCCTTTAGGTCATGCTTATGTGCATCATATTGAGACCTAGTGGGGCCCACTTGGTCCTTTGCAGGAGATTCGCCTCTAAAGCATCCCTACGCGCTAAATATTGCATCTTTGAGGGTAATGTGGTCATTTGACGGACTGATGTGGGGGAAAGCATGTGTCAGAAGTAAAGTGTGTAGGCAATGGAAAATCAAAAAAAAGGAGAGAAAAAAGAAAAGGTGAATCAAAAAAGAGTTTCACAGTTTATTTTTAGAGTTCGTTATGACTTTTGTTCTTCACAACCCAAAAATTCAAAAAAAAAATTTTGTTTACCATTTGCACTCATCTTCTCAAAATACAAAAAACAAATCAAAAAGATTTCCCTTTCATTCCTTTAGTAAGCATTCATAATTCGAAAATTACAAAAAGATTGTTCATTCATAGGAGTTTTTATAGAAGAAATTCAAAAAATGGTAGAAGTTTTGTACATTTTATATAATGAAAATACCAAAAAGATTTTCCTTTCATATCTGTTGGTGTCATTTTTTAGGGTTAAGTATCAAATTGAAAACTCAAAAAGATTTTAGGGTTGTTTTTCATCTTCTGTTTGTGGTCGCATCTCTCAAGTCAGGGTTCAGTCGGTCATTTAATCCTTAATTGTCCTATTTGAACGAACTATGCATACATAATTCTCGTCCTTCGTGGCGGGATATGTAGGCAACCTTTGGTGGGTTCGGTAACCTCTTATTTTGGTCCTTTTCTTAATCCTAGCCTAGGGTCCATCTTTTCTTAGTCCAATATCATTAGCTGTTTCTATCCAAGTAGGATATTTCTCTTAGTAGTGCTGATTGATGAATTTGAGTTATAAAGTGGTTTGTCCGTTCGACATATACCCACAACAAAATCCCAAGGGTTGGGAATCTTTTCCTGTCTTATCGAATGTTTGAGTTAATGTCCTATGTGTTATCACAGGATGGATCTGTCCACAAAGTCTAGAGTCCTGATGGTTGTCAAGGTGCCTAAAAATTTAATCAAGTGGTGGGGTATGTTCAACTACTCTGAAAGGCACGAATTAAGGAAATTTTTAGGCTATCTTATAGCACTCCTGGATATCGCGCCCCGCCCAGATCTAATAGAGGCTGCGTTGACCTTTTAGGATCCAAACAATTTGGTGTTTAGGTTTGAAAGTTGTGAATTGACCCCTATCCTGGCAGAAATATCTCATCCGTTTCAATTGTTTTATATGGATCAACAAATGATTTTAGCGCAAAATCATATTGGCAAGAGATTTCTCCGACTTTGTGGATTGAAAGATAACAAGTATCTGGGGTGTCTCAAACAATAATGGATTTCCTTTGACTATTTTTTTTCTAGATTTGGGTCCTTAGAAGGTTTTGACTACTTTTGGGATGAATTCTGTACTACCAAGAAGATGTGCGAACAATTTCGTCTCGAGGTTTTCTGTCTGTCTCTATTGGGTATCTTAGTGTTCCCATTAGATAAGATGCGTATCAATACTCATTTACAATCAGTAGTGATGGCTCTATTCAAGAAAAAAAGGAAGGTTACCATTGTACCAATGATCTTAACAGTAATATATAAGGCTTTGACTGAAGTAAAAGGAGGGATACGATTATTTGAGGGAAGTAATCTAATCCTGCAACTGTGGATGATAGAGAATTTTTATGTGCCTTCTTTGATTAAAGCAGATATGGTCGACCGTTGTCTGGATGATCGAGTGAAAGCCATGGAAGAGAAAATACATTTTGATAAATTTTCTTTGCCTGTGGGAGTTAATGCCTGGATCGAATTTCTCGAATCAAGAACTCAGGACAACATTCCTTGGACTTATATATGGCTCCGTTCTAAGAAAATCTTGGTTTGATCTCAAATTCAACTCCTTCTATTTTTGATAGTACTTAACTGCACCATACTTACAGTCCAAGATGGGTGATGCGTCAGTTGGGTAGGGAGCAAGACGTCCCACCAATAATGGACCTTCTAAAGGATGTAGAGTACTTTAAGGACCAAGCTTTGGGGGAAAGTAAATATGAGCAATTCTGGCATAATGCGATGAAGCTAGGTGTCGATACCCTTATGGAAGCTTTGGATAATCCGGGGTGCACTCAATACTATGAAATCTAGCTACAATATATACCATTTGGTGATAGTAGACCATTACCATTTCAACTTAGAGGGCAAATACAGGGAGAAGATATGGTTGAGAACAATGAGGTGGAAGATCCAGGTACCAAAGTAGAGGTATTGAGAGTTCAGTTATCAGGTTTGCTCACAACTGTGGAAGGGTATCAAAACAGTCTTTTTAGGTGTACTCCCCAAACGGCAGGAATACGTACCAGAGGCTTCCTTCCAAATATCAAAGTATCATTGCAGGCTTTGTTGCAAAATTTGAGTAGGAAAGCGAGAACTTCACAGACAGGTCCATCTCAGCCAGGGCCTTCACACAGAGCACCAGTTTGAAGGAACATTTCTTATCTTTTGTTTAGTTTGAGTCCTTTATTTTTCTGCAATTATAGTGTTATGTCTTTGTTAAGTTAGTGTCAAGTTTGTTTTAACATTAGGGTCTTTATAAGGAATGTTACGCATGTTGTCTTGTGGGTCTAGAGTGTCGTTTAGTGTTCGTGGATTAGTTTTAAGATTGTCTTAAATTTAAAGTCTATTTTAGTTGTCTCTTTTATGAAATTTAGTGATGTTGCGTTATTCTTTCTTTTGTTTGTTTTATGTCAAAAAAAAATCATCATCAATGAAAAACCAAAAAATCTTCTTTTGTGATATCTATGCATATGCCTCCTGAACTATGCAAGATCTGATTCATGTACAACATGATATGTAGGCAACCTACTTTTGGGTTTGATCTAATCATTTTGTTTCTTTGTTTTTTCTCAATTTTCCTCTTTTCAAGAAAAGCAAAAGTCATAAAGAATGATAAAAAGAGAGGAATAGAGAGAGAAGAAAAAAAAGGATAGAATATTGAGAGAAAAAAAGAGAAAAAAAAAGAGACTGATGCAAAAGAAGAGAGAAACAAGGGCGAAAGAAGAAAGACCACGAAGCACAATTGGAAGGAAGAAGAAAATGAGTGTATAAGAAATATTGGGATGATGTTAAATGACCTCGTTACCCTCAAAGGATGGTAGAAATACGCATGAATTTAGGAAAAATATACAAATGTGATTTCCATGCTTGCTGTGTGACCTAATCCTAATGGGTTTTATCTTTGATGAGCATGCTCTTTCAGATAAAAGTGGTTAGTTTATAGCACTCTGGCTAGTCACCCTTACTTCACTAGATTGAAAGTGAATCTTGCCATGGCTAACAGGGAGATTGAAAATTCACTCGTTGACCCAGATCAGGATCCCAGGGAAGAGAGTTCAGAATGCAATGATAAGGTATTGAGACTCAGAAAATAATTGATAGATCTGCACAGAGTGTGGGCTAGTGGCATGCCTCTTTCTCCACTCCCTGAAGATCCTGGTAATATCTCCAATTGACCACCGCTCTCCCAGATGCAATTTTCTACTCCCATTGAGTCACCCGAGCATGTACCAGGATTCACTCCACGTCCGTATTATCCTGGAACTTCTAGCGTTCCCTTGGCGGTTCCTCAACCAAGGCCCATTACTCAGCCAGCACCAGCGACAACACCTGTGTTCGTGGCTCCACACCATCTGAAGCTCCTACCTCTTCTGTGCGTCCTACAAATATACTCCTTCGGTCTGCCAGTGAACAAGTGCTTAAAATACCTGAAAATCAACAACATTCTCCAGAACCTACCTTGAGGTTGAAAGATCCTTATTATTATAATCAGTCTTCTGTATTTTACTTTGATATAGAAAAGCCTATTGCAATGGAAGAACAAGAAGGTATATCACGGAAATTAAAGAGTTTGGAACATGCCTTGAGAAACCTACAGGGAATGGACGGTTATAAGAGTGTTCCTATAAAGATCTTTGCATGTTCCCAGGCGTTAACCTTCCCCTTGGTTTTAAAAATGCCCAAGTTTGAGAAGTATGCTAGACACGGTGATCTCGTGGCACACTTGATACGTTATTGCAACTAACTGAGGGGTGCAGGGGGAAAAGAAGAGTTATTTATGGCTTACTTTGGCGAAAGCATTTATGGGCTGGCTTCAGAATGGTTCGTTGACCAGGATATTGATAAATGGAATAATTGGGATGACCTTGCTAATGAGTTTGTGCAACAATTTCAATATAATGTTGATCTGATTCCTGATGAAAAATTCCTAACTAATATGAAGAAGAAGAGTACTGAAAGCTTCAGGGAATATGCGATAAAATGGTGTGAACAGGCCGCTAGGGTAAAACCTCTGATGAAGGAGAGTGAATTGGTGGAGGTCTTCATTCAATCACAAGATGAGACTTATTTTCAACATTTTCTTTCGACGATAGGTAAGCCGTTTATCAAAGTCCTCAAAATGGGTGAGATGATAGAAGAGGGTATCAAGATTGGACGAATCGTGAGTTTTGCTGCGTTAAAGGCTACCACCCAAGAAATTTAGAATGGTTCTGGAACTTTTGGAGGGAAAAAAAAGGATGATATGGAGACCGTTGTAGCTGGACCCCATGCCTATCCCAATAGACCACCTCGCCCCTACCCTCATTCCTAAGCCAAAGTCTATGCCCAAGCTCCATATATTCCTCCCATCACTACTACCCTCCACAAAACCTACTATATTCCATTCCACCACCCCCATACCAAGTATATAGAGCATAACCAAATGCCCAAACCCCTTCTTACCCATAATGGCGTGCACAAGCTCCTCAAAATCGTCCTTTATCTCTACAAAATTACCAAAACCCTGCCAAATCTGGTTTTTAACCTAGGCCTGAGTTTAAGAAAAAAAAGTTAGCCAAGAATGAGTTCACACCTCTCAGGGAGTCTTATGCTAGTTTGTTCTATAGGTTGAGAAAGATGAAGGTCTTAAACCCAATTCAAGGAAAGCTTTCGAATCCACTTTCGAGAAATTTTGATTATTCTTTAAGGTATGCATATTGTTCTGACATGCCAGGGCATGATATCGAGAGATGCTGGTATTTGAAAAAATTGATCCAGGATCTAATCGATGCAAATTAGATTTTGATACAAGCCCCAGGCATCCCAAACATCAACAAGAATTTGTTGCCAGCCCATACTGAAATCAACATGCTGGAATTGGTATATGGTGATAAGGAATCGCCGATGTGTTACAATCCTATTATTAGAATACAAACTAATGAGCCTAAATCAGTGAACATGGCAGATTCGTTGAAGGAGATGTCATCAAGATAAGAAGAAAAAATAGAAGATAAAGCCTAAGAAAACATGAGAAAACCCGAGATCATTGTGAAATGAAGTCAGGACAAGCCCAAGTTAATAGTGGTAGGAGCTCCGAGAAAGCCTATCGTGACTGTAAGAGGAGTACTTACAAAACCCATTACATCATATCGGTGAACCAACTCTTGTTTGTCGATATAAAAAGGGTCCCCTGGAGATATAATCAAACTATGATGACTTATTAGGGAAAGAAGATCATAGAAAAAGTAGATGAGGTAGGAGGTTTGACTCAGTCGGGAAGATGTTTCAAACCTGAAGGTTTGAGGAAGCCTAAGCCAGTGATAAATGGGCCTTCGTCTCTCAAAAATCCTATTATCGAATAAGAGGCAGAAGAATTCTTGAGAAAGATGAAATTGTCAAAATATTCAATCATAGATCAGTTGAAGAGGACTACGGCTCAAATCTCCTTTTTGTCTCTGTTATTGTATTCTAAGGAACATGTTATGTTATATTGAAGGTATTAAACAAAGCTTATATTCCTGGGGAGATCACGGTAAATCAACTTGAGAAAATTGTTGGAAAAATCTTTGAGGTGAATCGAATTAGCTTTTTCGATGACGAGTTGCCTATAGAAGGAAGGGGCATAATCGGGGTCTTTGCATTACCGTGAAGTGTGAAAATTTCTACGTCACCCATGTCATGATCGATGGGGGCTCTCGCATAAATATTTGTCCTATATCTACCTTACAAAAGTCGAATATCAATATCGAGAGGATTAAACCTAACAATGTATGTGTCCGAGCTTTTGATAGGGCAAAAATAGACTCCATTAGAGAGATAGAGCTGTTGATGATAGGGCCTGTTGAATTCACCATAGAGTTCCAAGTATTAAATATCGACACCTTTTACAATTTATTATTAGGAAGACCATGGGTTTACAAGGCTGGGGCAATTGCATCTACATTGCACCAGATGATGAAGTTTAAACACGACAAATAGGAGGAGGTTATCCATGGGGAAGGGGATTTGGCTATCTACAGAGAATATCCCAAGCCTTTTATTGAAGTAAATAATGTAGAGAAGATATTTGTCTATCAATATTTTGATACAGTGATCGTGGATCGTATCCCCGAAAGGCAAGTTATGCCAGGGCCACAACTATCTTCTACCTTTGTCATGATGGTGAATGAGATGTTGAAATATGAATTTAAGCTAGGAAAGGGTTTACGAGTGTCTCTGCATGGTATAGTTCATCCAATATGCTTGAGTGAAAACATGGGCACTTTTGGTCTAGGATTTAAACCTATGGCTGAATATTGGAAAAAGGCCAAGAAAAAAAACAAGGAAACATAGTCACTCCCTCGCCCAGTGCCACTACTAAGTAAGTCATTTGTTAAGAGCAGTATCATGAAGCCTATAGAGTTCGAGGATGAATTAGTTGATGATTTACAGAACCTATTAGTTGAAGTTGACATGGTTGAAGGGGAGAAGGTACCAGTTAGGCAGATGTGAATTCATAGGTCCTGATGTCCAACTCAATAATTGGAAAGTCAATTCTCTCATCGTCAAGAGGGACTTTTAGTAGTTTGTTTTATTTTTCTTTCTGTTTATTCGAGTTATTTCAGGGTTGTAATTTGGAATTTAGCTTGTTTATGTTCTGTTGTCATTTATGTTTAAACCCTCCTATATTTTTTTTAATGAAATGCAATGTCCTTTTTGTTTTGTGTCTAATATGTTTTGTTTTGCCTTTTCTTTATATAGTTCTCTTTATGCTGATTCTAGTGATATGGCATGCATGACGAATTTTCAGCCTGATCTTAAAATCTAATCTAATCAAGATATAATGAGGCAAGAGACGAAATATGATGAAGAAGAGGCATTTAAGGAAGTAAGCAAAGAATTGAAATAGTTTGAAGATAAGCCAAACCCTAATTTAACTGAAACTGAGCAGATTAATCTGATAATCAAGGAGATATTACGGAAACTAAAATAAGTGTACATGTTTTGCCATAGTTAAAAGAAGAAATTACCTAAGCATTAGTTGATTATAAAGAAGTTTTTCATGGTCTTATGATGATATGTCCAGTTTAAGCACTGAATTAGTGGCTTATAAATTGCCAACCGATCCTGCATTCTCTCCTGTCAAACAAAAGTTGAGGAATTTTAAAACTGATGTGAGTATAAAAATCAAAGAGGAAATCATGGAACAACTTGAAGCCAAAATCATTCAAGTAGCCCGTTATCCCACTTGGTTGTCCAATGTTGTTACTATCCCAAAGAAAGATGGCAAGATTTGAGTATGTTTTGATTATCGTGATTTGAACAGAGCAAGTCCGAAGGATGATTTTCCACTGCCCAATATCCACATTCTATTGGACAATTGCGCTAAACATGAGGTTACCTCTTTTATGGATTACTATACCGGATATCACCAAATCTTTATGGATGATGATGATGCAGAAAAGATGTCTTTTATCACACCATGGGGGACTTATTATTATCGAGTGATGTCGTTCGATTTGAAGAATGCTGGAGCGATATACATGAGATCAATGACCACTATGTTTCATGATATGATGCATAAGTAGATTAAAGTCTATGTAGATGGTGTGATTATTAAATCAAAGAATTAGGCTGACCATGTTAAAGATCTAAGGAAGTTCTTTGAAAGGCTTTGCAGGTATAATCTCAAACTCAATCTGGCAAAATGTGTATTTGAAGTTTCATCCGAAAAACTGTTGATGTTTGTGGTCAGCCGCTGGGGTATTGAGTTGGATCCTTCAAAGATCAAAGCCATTCAGGATCAGTCTCTGCCCAAAAATAAAACAGAGGTGATGAGTTTTCTTGGTAGACTGAACTACATCAGCAGTTTTATTGCTTAACTTACAACCATATATGAGCCTATTTTTAAGTTTCTAAAGAAGAGTGTTGCGGTTTAGTGGACTGAGGAATGTCAGGAAGTATTCGATAAAATCAAAAGATATCTGTCAAATCCACCGGTACTGGTGCTACCCAAGCCTGGAAGGCCTTTGATTTTGTACTTATCGGTTATGGATAATTCATTCAGTTGTGTATTGGATCAACATGACATCACAGGCAAAAAAAAGCAAGTTATTTATTATCTTAGAAAAAAGTTCACAATATATGAAGCCAGGTACACTCTTCTTGAAAGAACGTGTTGTGCCCTAACTTGGGTAGCACAGAAGTTGAAGCATTATCTTTTGTCCTACACTACTTATCTCATCTCCCGCATGGATCTTTTGAAGTTATTTTTCAAAAGCCCATGCCGACAGGTCGATTGGCAAAGTGGTAAATATTGCTTACCGAGTTTGACATTGTATATGTGACTCAAACGGCCATGAAAGGCCAAGCCTTGGCAGATTATCTTGCTGAGAATCTCATTTATGAAGAGTATGATCCATTAAAAACATATTTTCCTGATGAAGAGGGGTTGTGTGTCGATGAAGTCATTATAGATGCTGATCCAGGTTGAAAGTTGTTCTTTGATGGAGCCGTTAACATGAAAGGAGTCGGAAAAGGTGCAGTTTTTATCTCTGAATCGGAGCAATATTTCCGCATAACAGCGTAACATCGATTTTATTGTACCAAAAACATGGCAGAATATGAAGTTTGTAATCTGGGCTTGAGGTTAGCTGTTGACATGGGAGTCTAGGAACTATTAGTGTTGGGGGATTCAGATTTGCAATGAGATTGCTGATGCTTTGGCCATTTTGTCTTCAATCCTCCATTGCAATGATAAAGCCTACATCGATCCAGTGCATATAAAGAGTCGTGATCAACATGCTTATTGTAATGTAGTTGAGGAAGAACTCGATAGCGAACCTTGGTTCTTTGATATCAAGTGATACATGCAGTCAGGAGAATACCTCACACATGCCACCAGTGATCAAAAGATGACTATTAGGCATTTGGCTAGTGGATTTTTCTTGAGTAGGGGAATCTTGTACAGGAAAAACCCCTGATCTGGGACTCTTGAGATGTGTAGACACAAAAAAAGCTTCAGCAATCATAGTTGAAGTACATTCTGGAGAATGCGGGTCTCATATGAACGATTATGTTTTGTCAAAGAAGATACTTCGAGCGGGTTATTATTGGATTACTATGGAGATGGATTCTATTCGTTTCGTTCGAAAATGTCACCAATGTCAGGTACACGGTGATCTGAGACATTCCCCTCCTGCTGAGTTACATACAATGTTTGCTCTATGGCCTTTTATAGCGTGGGGGATGGACGTGATTGGACCGATTGAGCTGAAAGCATCAAATGGGCATAGATTCATTTTGGTGTCCATTGATTACTTCACAAAGTGGGTAGAAGCAGTAACTTTCAAGTCATGAACAAAGAAAGAAGTAGTGGATTTTGTTCATGCCAACATCATTTGTAGATTTGGAATTCCCAAGATGATCATTACAGATAATGCGGCCAACCTCAATGGTCATTTGATGCAAAAAGTATGCCAACAGTTTAAGATCGCATATCAAAATTCCACTTCGTATCGTCCAAAGGCAAAAGACGCTGTGGAAGCCGCTAATAAAAATATCAAGAAGATACTGTAAAAAAAAAATACAAGGGTCTAGACAATTTCATGAGAAGTTGTTGTTTACATTGCTAGGTTATCGTACTACTGTTCGCACTTCAACAGCGGCAACTCCATATTTATTGGTGTGTGGGACAGAAGCAGTCATTCCCATAGAAGTAGAATTCCCTCTCTTCGAGTCATTGTGGAAGTAGAGATTGATGATGATGAGTGGGTCAAAAATATACTGGAATAGTTGAGTTTGACTGATGGAAAAAGGTTAACATTGGTATGTCATGGATGATTGTATTAGAAGAGAATGGCTCAAGCATATAACAAAAGGGTACGTCCCAGGCATTTTGAAGTTGGTCATTTGGTATTGAAGCGTATCCTCCCTCATTAGATTAAAGATAAAGGCAAGTTCTCCCCAAATTGGCAAGGTTCCGTTATTGTGAAGAAAGTGTTGCCGAATGGAGCTTTATATTTGGCAGATATGGAAAGCAAAAAGGCAGAAATGGCTGTCAATACTGATGCAGTCAAAAGATACTATGTATGATATTTTTATCCCTTGTTGGTTTTATTGTATGTTTAGTACTTGTATTTTTGAAGATTGATATGATGAAGGCATTTCATTTTGCCATCTAAACATTGTATCCACCTTTGTTTACCCCATTTGAGCCTTAGTTCTATTTTCTTTCGTATCCCTCTTTTGGAATTAAAATAGAGTCAAAAGATGAAAGGTCAAGAGAAAAAAAGAAAAAAGAATAAAAGAAAGAGTATAAGAAAAAAAAGAGAAAAAAAATAAATCAAAAAAAAGAACAAGTTGTTGGAACTACGTGCGACCTGATTCTCCTCTCTCGGGAGTGAGATACGTAGGCTGACCTACCCGAGGCTCAGTCTAACTAAATAAATAATTTAGAGTCACCCAGTCAGCAGAAACTAGGGCATGCGTTAATTTTGTTGTCTGAGTCAATTCCAAAGGTTGTAAGTCTCACCCCACTTCAACTGTCGTTTGAGCCTCCTACCATATTTTTCTTTCTAAACATTATCCAAAAGCCAAGTTACAACCAAAGAAATACCTTCAGATCAATCTTTGATAATTGTGAGGCAGAACATATGATAGATATATTAAAATATTTTGGCATTATATTGTCTGCATCAGCATGGGAAAACATAAAGAAATAAAAAATGAGAGTCTTATTGGTGAAAATCCTCACGAGCACTGTAAAGTGATGGTGAGTTGAGAGAAATAAAAATGAGAGAGCATTATTGGTGAAAACCCCCACGGGCACCATAAGACGATGGCGAGTTTGAGAAAAGTGAAAAGAAAAGAGGCTTGTTGGCGAAAATCTTTTAAGATGTCGTCAATTGAATGAGGTGTAGGAGTACAATGGGTTTTAAGAAGTGACTTAGAGGCAAAGCCATGAACTCAACAACAAATGGGAAGTTTAAGTAGGAAGATCAGGCAGCTTAATCCAAAATGCATGCCATAATTATTGGAGTTGGTTATCATATTCAAATAAGTTTTGTTCTTTGTTTAAAAGAGGAATATTTCCCTTTGCTTTCATTTACATATTCATATTTTTTTATGTCATCTATCAAAATAAAAGTCACCATCATTTCTTTACATTTTGAGTCAACTCTGTGTTAAAACAACCGAGAAAGAATTTCAAAACTCACTACCAGTCTTTCCAATTATATGAGAAAAAGCCAGGGACCAACACATGAGAGAAACATGATCATAATTCAAAGAAAAGCAAAGCAAGCCTATCAGATGATAGGTTTCTAGATTCGTGGGAGTATCAGATCTTAAAGGGTACATCTCAGAGGTGTGGTAAAAGAGAAATATAGTATTTAAATCAAAGTCATTTCCTTCAAGATGGGTCTGGGTCAATGATGCGACAAGACAGGGGCAAGTGCCAGTAATCTGACATAAAGATGAAAGGAATGAGCGTAGGAGCAGATGCCTAGAAAGCCAAGTGCTGCAAACCACCACTGAGTTTTAATTGATAAATTTTTCTTTGATGAAATAGGGGTAAGGTTTCTGTTCAGTAAGTTCGGCTATTGTTGAGAAACCATACCTTGGGAATTTACTTTATGTTCAGGACCCTCCTTAAAAATGGGAATTTACTTTATGTTCAGGACCCTCTTGAAAAATGGGAATTTACTTTATGTTCAGGACCCTCTTGGAAAATGGAAATTTACTTTATGTTCAGGACCCTCCTGAAAAATAGAAATTTACTTTATGTTCAGGACCCTCCTGGAAAATGGGAATTTACTTTATGTTAGGACCTTCTTGGAAAATGGGAATTTACTTTATGTTCAGGACCCTCCAGGAAAATGGTAATTTATTTTATGTTCAGGACCCTCCAGGAGAATAAGAATTTACTTTATGTTCATGATCCTCCTGGAAAATGGGAATTTACTTTATGTTCAAGACCCTCCTGGAAAATGGAACATTACTTTTAGAAAAAATGAAATCTTTCTTTATCGTAATTTTTCTTTGGGATAATTTTTGTTCTAGTTTTGATTTTGATTTCAGGAACCCACCTAAAGAACATGGTAATGAAATTACAAGTCAAGAGACAACCTGAAGAACAAGGGTGATGGAAATTGAAAGTCAGGAGCCCGCCTGAAGAACAAGGGTTATGGAATTGAAAGTCAGGAGCCCGCCTGAAGAACAAGGGTGATAAAATTAAAAGTCAGGATCCCGCCTGAAGAATAGGGTGATGAAATTGATAGTTAAGAGCCCGCCTAAAGAACAACGGTGATGAAATTAAAAGTCAGGAGCCTGCCTGAAGAATAGGGTGATGAAAAATTAAAAGTCAGGAGCCCGCCTGAAGAACAGGGTGATGAAATTAAAAGTTGGGAGCTCGCCCAATGAACAGAGTGATGAAAAATTATAAGTCAAGAGCCCTCCTGAAGAACAAGGGTGATGAAAATTGAAAGTCAGGAGCCCGCCTGAAGAACAAGAGTGATGAAATTGAAAGTCAGAAGCCCGCTTGAAGAACAAGGGTGATGAAATCGAAAGTCAGGAGCCCACCTGAAAAACAGGGTGATGAAATTGTAAGTCAAGAGCCCGCCTAAAGAACAAGGGTGATGAAATTAAAAGTTAGGAGCCCACCTGAAGAACAAGAGTGATAAAATTAAAAGTTAGGAGCCCTCATGAAGAATAGGTGATGAAAAATTACAAGTTAGGAGCCCTCCTGAAGAACAAGGTGATGAAATTGAAAGTCAGGAGCTCGCCCGAAAAACAGAGTGATGAAAAATTTCAAGTCAAGAGTCCGCCTGAAGAATAGGGTGATGAAACTCAAGCCAAGAAGTCCAAAATAAGCTACATAGATAGGATTTTTGTAGTTTTATTTATGTTCTAACTCGTAATTTTATTTTTGATGTAATGACAGAACCGCAGACCAGAACCTCGATGGAACCTCACTCAAATTTCCAACTCAATATAGTCCCTTTCCCTCCCTTGGAGCAATCTGTGGCTGGTTTCCTTCATAATTTTGGTAGATAGGATGTCCTAATGTAGACTCAGTGACCTTCTTTCCTTCTGTTCCCTTATTTTGAATAATGATTGGGAGAAAATTCTATCTCATTGTCTATTTTTTTTTATGAAAACACCTTGTGTTTATATCCAAAGAGGGCATGATGTAGACACGTAATTTTGTCCCATCAAAAATCATTTTCATCATCTTATTCCATTTTATCATGCATCCTACCTTATTCCATAATTTTTCTCAAAGAAAGGGGAAAAAAATAACTAAATCTATAATAAATTGACACCTCACCATACCACCTCAACACATCACTCCCCATTTTTCATTAAATGCACCCAAAAAGCACATGCCTCACTCACCTTATACACTCATTCATGTGGAACCCATCTCCACACATATATTTCCAAAAGCCACCTCATTTTTCCACAAGCCACAATAATATGCATCCACATAGGATAAATAAAAAAATAAAGAGAACAAAAAGGGAATTTCAGCTTCTTTTTTTAGGAGTTACACACAGATCTGGGAGGGGAATAGAGAGGATTTTTCTTTTTTTTTTTGGAGGAACAATAAAAAGAAAACTCCATTATTCCTAGTTTCTTTATCATGATACAAACACATACACGCACTCATCAGAAAACATGGACTGATCGGAAGCACACATACGCACATAGTAAGCAAAAATTTAAGAATGGAGAGCGATTGACGGAGAGTTGGTGAGAAATAGCAAAGCTGGGTCAGATTTGGTCCTCTTCTTGAGCTTTTTTGGTGAAATTTTCATCGGAATTAATTTATAGGTTGTCGTCCACGTTGTATAGTCCTAAAATCTCGAGATTCTTTTGATTTCCAAGTAGATCCAACCAAAAAAACACTAAGATCGCCTAAACCAGCCCTTTCTTATCATGTTCTGCCACTGTTTGAGCTCATCAGAGTTTAGGATCTGCAGGTTTTCGGTTTCTATCATGTCGATGGGAGTTTTAGGTTTGTCTACTTTTGCATTTTTTCATTAATATCGATCCTTGGGGTTTTTGTGATCAAATCTCATCATCATTCATGGTTGGGTTTCGGATTAAGAAGTTGTCTCACTGGTTTTAAAGTTGTTCGATTAGTTTTTCTCTATACCAAGTTGGATTCATTGCGATCGAGGTTTCCTATTTGGAGTTCTAAAGTCCGGGTCTTCTTAAATATTATTATCAATAGAAATTGATTATCGGAAGGTCCATTTCTTTAACCCGTTCTCTTTTCTTTATTTTAATTTTTCGAATTGGCTATGTTTGAGATTGGATGATTTGGTGGATGTTTGATATCATTCATGAGAAATTTGTATGATTACCATGCTTTAATTATTGTTATGTCTATGTTGTTGATATTGGATTCTGAGTTGAAAAAATTAAATCGATAATCGAAACATGTGTTAATCATTGGTTGAGAAGGGAATTTGGGGTGGAATTGTGAGATTGATAAAAAGGGTGGATTTAGTTAATGTTGGCTTGTTGTTATTTTGCTTAATTCAAAATCAATATTAAGTTTGTGAATTCGATAATATCATGACAGGTCGATTCGGATAGGAAAATGTAGGTTCGGGTAGGCAAATTTAGAACTTGTGTCTGGTTGAATGTTTGAATGTGCGTGGAAATATTTCTTTCTAGTTTATCATATTTTATTCAAGTGTATTCATTTGGCCGGAAAATTCCTCGAGTTTTTATGTATTTATTCACTGAGGAATGCCCCGACGTATTATATCTTTGAATGAAGTTCGTGATCAAGGCCCGAGGAATTGGGTAAAGAATTGGAGCTTAGTCTAGGTCTAGTTTAGAATAGGTTTTATATTTTTCGCATTTTTAATTTTGGACTGTATAATTGGACTGGACACTAAATTTTGGATTGTTTTATTTTGTTTGCTTGATTGATTGTTTTGTGAGCTTTGTGTAGTTTATACAATCGTAGTGTCAAAATTATCCGATACATTCCACCAAGCGACTGTGGTCAAACCACAGGATTGAGGGGTGCCTAACAACTTCCACTCGGTCAACAGAATTTCTTAGCCGGAATCTCTGTTCACAAACCAATTTCAAAGAGTCAAAAGGTTTGGAAAAGAATTTTCCAAAGGTGACTTGGCACACGGGATTATGCCAAGTGGCGACTCTGAATAAAAATGTAAATAATTCTTTTTCTAAATGAACTTTTATCTTTTGTCACTTTAATAATAAAAACCCTTTTCAAACTTTAAAATATTAATCTTTTGGTAGAAAAAAGGGTGTGACACTAGTTTATTTCTTTGTACGCATCTTGGTTCCATTCACCAATGGTAATGGTAAGCCTCTGCTCATTAGCTTAGGTAAGCCTTATAGCATGCAAGTTTTCAGGCATTCCTCATACATGTATCAAGCATTTGTTCACTTTTTTTCACGCAGAATATAAATGAGCTCCTTCCTTGTGACAGTCATATCAGCATACAAGTGTTGTTATTTAGTCTTTGGTTGAAAAAGATATCTATGTGAAGTTCTTAGTGCAACTACATAAGTTGATCCACCTTTTAGAGACTCCAACCTTTACTTACTTAGGATCTAGGTGTTTTAAATTATAAAAATGTTCATACTGGTGAAGCCGGATACTGTCCTCGTACCTCATCCTGTTGATATATTTCTTTGTATTGGATTGTGAAATCTGTTATGTTTTCATTTTCTTAAGGTCATCTTTAGGTCATATGTTTTTTTAGCACCCAAGAACTTATTTCAGTAGAATGATTTAGTTTTGGTCCTTTTGAATATACATATAGATGGATCTGTGTCATCCCAGTATCATCGTTTTCGTTTTGACCCTGAAGCAATTCTTCTTATTGTAGCACGTCCCATGAAGGGTTAAATACATAATTAAGCTAATAGATATAATGGTCACATAATTCATTAGGTCTAAGATGTATGCAGCACATCATAAAAGAAGCCACATGCTTGGCCGATGTATCAAATATTTTGCCTACATATGATGGTCACAGAGAAGTAATTAAACAAAACGTTCCTTTTCTTATTGAGACATCATTCAACAACAACCACCTTTGGCCATAATGAATATATTGCTTGTTAGCTAACAGCATATGTAAGAATCCTTTGTGCTATTACAAACCAATAGTGGATTTTGGATTATGTATGTTCTGGAATTTTTTTGAGATATGGGATCAACAATTTTTCTTTGATATTGCTCTTCACATTGCTCATACGTGACCATGAAAGTAATGACATATGTACAACCCCTTGACACCCTACATCTCATTGGGTGCATGTTAGAACATTTATGGAAATTGCTTGCAACAGTTGAGGTAACCTCAAATACAAGCTAGTTTCCAACCAAATTAGTCATTTGTTTCCCCAATTATCAATAGATATCCTTTATGTTTTTGTTCTTGAGTATTGTTTCACTTGCATTTACTTGACTGTTAGTCGCTAGCGTCATATGAAGTGCTGAAATTTCACCCTGAATTTCATTTGGTTAATCTTGGATTGTGAATTGAATCACCACTGAAAACCATATTACTGTTCTTTGCTTGAATTTAGTCAAACGGTGTCCTATTGTTTTTGTTGTAGTTGTTGTCATATTTTAGTCGATCTGCGTATCAATGTACTACTGTCCTTCTGATCTGTGGATTCCCTGCTTTATCTAAATTTATAATGCCTCTTGCCTTCGCTGGAACTTCTTTGAAATTGTTAAACTAAAATTCACCTAGAAACTGGAACTCTTTCTTATTTAAAAGAGTTAAACTCACCAAAAAAACTTGAATGATATTTTCACATAGCATTAATAGATTTCTAATTTCCACATTACATACTAAATGTAGTAGAATATAAAATACTGAATATACATATTTATCTATAAAATGTAAAGGCAGTAAAAGAAACAAAATTCAATCAACCTTTTCTCCATTTGTATTAATTCATTGGTGACAATCAATCCGACTTTCTAAGGAATCTCTGGTGAGATTTTGCCTTTGAGACTAGAACACAAATCTGTTAGACATAGTGAAAATGAGTAAGTGTTTATGTTTTATGATTTGTAAGAAAAACTGTCTTATATGAACTCACCAATGAACTTTATTCTCCCATGAAGATTAGTGACTTTCTACCATGCTAGTCTTGATTCCCCTTTAGATTTGTGGCTCATATATCTGCCTTCTCTAAACCATTGGTTATTTAACGCCCCAAATCTAGTACCCGAGATGTTACACGGTGCTCATGACCCCAAAGGACCACAAGCTAACCCATGACTGATATCTCTAACTGATCACTGAAAAATATACTGTAAATATGCAGAAATATAAACTGAATGGCCATAAGGTTCAAAACTGAATGAACATTTGATAAAAAATGTCTGAAAATGGTATAACAATACCAAAGCAAATCTGAAATAAGTGTCTAACATACATAGTCTAAAAGCATCTAAATTGTCTAAGTAAGGAGTTGATGGGACATGTCCCAAACAACTTCGACTACTAAAATAAATTGAAAATTGAAATAGTAATGTGATCATCATATCCTCGAAGGACGAGGACTCACTGCTAACTCTGATCGCTGAACTAGGATGCTACTGGTTCTTTAGAGCTCATACTTTTAAACCTATGGTATAAGACACCATAGCGCAAATGCATCAGTACTTTGAATATACTGGTATGCAAGTGAGGTAGGCTGAATGCAAATGGTTCATATGCATAAACAATACTAATTGGCTGACTAACATGAATGTGAGAATACATGCATGACTACATAACTGTAACTGAGATTGTGATAGGACTGAATACTGAGTCTACTGAAATTGACCCCAAAGTCACTGATAAGTGAGAAAGACTGATACTATATTACTGAATACTGAGGGACTGATACTACGTTACTGATACATGAATAACTATTTCTAACTATCCTGATAATGAAGAACTAGTTTGGTTGACTGCATCTGATAGTCCTGAAGTCGAATACTAATAACATAAGTTCTGAGAACTAATATAACTGATAACATGAGTGACTGTATTGATAGACCTGAATCTGATGGAACTAGATAAGTTTCGTACTGTATCTGAATTTGACTGTATCTGACAGTCCTGAAATTTGAAGAACTATCTGAGTTTTTTTAATGAGACTGAGATTGTGACTAAGACTGTGGGAGGTAATCATCTAACCGACATGCCCCAGAAATAAACTAGTGGGGTCCAACCTATAACCTCATCTGGAAGGGAGTCAATACCATGCCACGGGTAAAGACCTATTGAGGGTATAACCTCTCTGACAGGGAGTTCTTCCATGAACCCCTCCTAGTAGGTAACCCAAATGAGATGTATATATGTCCCTAAAAACGTAGAGTGCATCTCAACCTATGCTAGCTACGTAGTTCTGAAACTTAGGGATTGCTTCACGGATCTCAGTCCTATCTAGTGGGTGATTCCCCTATCTCAGTCTTATTGGTGTTGAATATACTCCCATCTAAAAAACACTGAATTGATTAATTAAGCTGAACTGATTAACTGAATTCAACTGATTAGCTGAACTCAACTGATTAGCTGAACTGGACTGATTAGCTGAACTGAACTGATACTAGTGGTATAGTTTAGGGGAACTAAACAGAATTTATCGAGTTCCATTGATAGACAGAATATACTGAGTTTTGAGGACTGACTGAGAATACTAAAGTTACTGAGATTGACTGGGAATACTGAGTTTACTGAGTACTGAAATCACTCAGATTACTGAACTACTGAGATTACTGAGATTTCTGAGATTTCCTGAGTCACATAACTTACTGAGTTCTATAGATCATAGCTTGACTGAGGAGATCGTGAAAACATGACATGGCTCTAGGCATACAGCTAAATATTTGGGTACAAGTACCCCCAGGACTCGATGAGAAGAAACTGACATGGCATGGCTTACTTGAACACATGACCAACAACACAATTCATAATTCATATGTTGAAGCACTTTATCAAACATGTGATATGCATAAGCTTGTACATACATGGGATTTCATGATATCATACTAGTTTGGCATTGTTCCTTCATCTAGGCATTTAATCAAACACATGGTAGGCATAACATATGTAGACAACATTATACAATAATTAAGCAGCATGATTCATCTCTAATTTCATCATCTAGGGTTTATTCATAGGTTCACATGAATATACATCTATACAAATCAATTCCACATAAAATTGATCAACCAACATGGATTTGAATTCAACTGATCATTCTCAACATAAACAAACAAACCCAACATGAAATTCATAAAGAAAACCATAGA
This sequence comes from Capsicum annuum, assembly GCF_002878395.1. NCBI lineage: Eukaryota > Viridiplantae > Streptophyta > Magnoliopsida > Solanales > Solanaceae > Capsicum > Capsicum annuum. The sequence continues at coordinate 123,646,416 of NC_061117.1, forward strand.
ATTAAACTTGGAAAAGAGATTCTTGGGCTTCATGGACAAAAGGAGTCCATGAATGAACACTATGCATACCTTAGCTTGTGATTCTACGAAGATTGACGGAGAGATTCTTGAAATTTGATGGTGAATTCCCTTGGAATTTAACCTTCTATGAAAACCCTAGGGCTTGTTCTTGAGAGAATAGAGTATATTGTGGTGTAATTAAGGCTCAAATCTGTGTTTCTGAGCTTATATAGGGTAGGGAAATTGACAATTTTAACCCTAGGACATGTTTTTTAATTTTGAGAAAATTTTCCGATTTTCATCCTTGGTGCGACGTGCCACTATCGCGCCAAGTCACTGGAACTAGACAATTGGGAATCTGCTTGGTGGCGCACACGAAGCTATCGTATTGCCACTTTGTATGAGGCCTGGAAGTTTGGTGCGACGTGCCACTATTGCGGAGAAACACTGAAAATTGACAATTGCCATTTAAGCTGGCTCCGCGACACGCTGATGACTCAGGTGATACACTGCCTCACTAAAAAGGCTCTAACTCTTCGACTGGGAGTCGGATTTGGGGCTAATTTGGTATCGATGGAAAGCTTAAGGAATTTCCCACTTGACACAAAGTGAAAATCTTGAAAATACCATATCTATAAAAGTGGATTTATCTTTCAAAGAAAGCTTCTAACATTTTTGGGAAAAAATTTTAAGCTAGGAAAAGTACGAGTATTACAGGTTAGTATTCAACCATTTCTCTATTATTGTACTTTTATGAAAAAGAATTTAGATTGAAAATCAAATGAAATACTCATTTTGATTAATAAGAATCAATGAGCTTGACAAATCTATTAGCAAACCATCTAACACAATAAGAACAAAAGATAACTGAATAGTTTATTTAGTAATTTCTCAAGATAAATAACGAAAATCCTCTTTGTACACTACATTTTTACTTCATTTGTTATTTTTCCATCATCGTCGTAGGCTAAAATCTTTAATCCTTTCTTACTTGTCTCCCCGTGAAAGAGAAACATACAGTTATACATGAGTGAATACTGATTTTTTCAAAAATAACCCAACATGAGACTTTGGCCTTAAGTTTTATTGATGGTCATGGAAAATGAGACAACTATGGGAAATTATCTTTGTTGGAACTTAAAAGGTATTCTCACATCAGATGGTGTCAAACTCATTCTTGGGATAAATACTTTTTGAACTGTCATTTTGCCTAATAAAACCTTAGCTTCAATAACCTAATTTCCAAGTTTTGTAATGATCAGCTTTGTCCCATTACACAGTCCTGATGATTGATCTATGTTTCTCAATAACATTACCAGTACACCTACCTTTAATGTGATCGAGTGATTTAGAATTCCAGAACACTTAATACTGTTTAGGAATTTCGGTGTGTGCACATGCTCCAATACCGTAAAAGAATAAATATGACTTCTCAGAATCATGATTAAGTGATACCATAAATTCAGTGATCGAGTTCTCCATGTCTAGAGTCAGAGAAAAAGTTGCTCTTTGCTGGAGGTAATCTAAGTCGATGGAGTGATTGTAGAGATCAGGATATGTACTATCTACAATTGTCGATATTAGATCGACACAATCATTAATGCTAATATCATCAGGGATTTAAATAGTCTCAGTGCCATCAATGGAGCTTCAATGTTTCCATCACCGATTACCAAAGTCCAATTGGCAAAGTTTCTTAACTCTTTCAAATATATGCCTAACTGATTTTCTTTCAATCTCATATTCCTTGCTAGCTTTAGGACTTGAAAATACCTCCATAAATCTAAAGAATTTAAAGTGACACTAATAATCTTTTGCCTAGATCATTTTGTTATGACTGGCAAAATCTGTTTGAAGTCACCACCTAGAACAATTGTTACCCTCCAAAAGGTTTATCTAAACTGAAAGCGTTTTTAAATCTAAGAATATCTCAAAAAGTATGATCAAAAGCGTTAAAACAATATCTATGCATCATTGGTGCCTCATATCAGATTATCACCTTTGTCTTGACAATCAGATTTGCTAGAGGACTACCTTGCTTTATATTGCATGTTGCATCTTCAGTTGGATTAAGAGGAATTGCAAATTGCGAATGAGTTGTTCGACCTCCCGATAATAAAAGAGATGCAATGCCACTTGATGTAACAGTTAACACAATATCTCCTCTAGATCATATGCCAGAAGACAAAGTCGTCCAAATAAAAGTCTTTCCAGTTCCTCCATGACCATATAAGAAAATAATCCACATTTGTATTTATTCACTGCTACCATTATTTTTTTATACACTGACTTTTGTTCAGTTGTCAAATTCATTACTAATTGTTGGTGTTCAACCAACAAAGAGCGCATGTTATAATGTAATTTTTCATGTATTAATCTATTGGTATTGTCCACTTGTTCCTCATTGTAAATAAGTCTTGGCATAGTCGAAAAATCCTGAAAACTTTTTCCGCAACCTTTCATATTTTTTCAACCTTTGCAAATATTGATTTCTCAATTCATCATCTGTCATCTCTGCCTCTAAAACAAAAAAAATATCACAAAGTTTTACTGGTAATAATATAAAAATATCATATCAATATACATACGAAATATTAGTTATTCTTAACTATAAGTTTGTACCTAAATTAGATAGCAACACTCTTTCTTCATGGAGGATATCTTCTGATAAGAGCTTTCATGTTAATTGCCAAACATATACTGGCCGTGACATCGAATTAGACAATAACAACATTGCAAATAATTGTCTAAGATATGATGGTATTCCCCAATCACTTACATCCTTTATGGCATCAACATACTCTTTGTCATCATCTAATAAGTCAAGTGCATACCATGCATCTGTGAAAGTGGTGTGGTCATAATTGTTGACTTTATTAGGATCCTCATAGATTTTCTCACCTCTAATGACATTCAACAGTAATCTTAGATAATATAACTCTCCGCTTCCAGGCGGAACAAAGAAGATCCTCCCAATAGAAAATGCAGAAGTTTTTATTTTCTCCCATTTCTTTGTCTTTTTTCCATACAAACTTAAGCGGAAATTCTACATAAGTTAATTCTCTAGCTTCAGGGAATTCTTTATTTGTCTCAAACTAACTTAAGAACATTGATTCCTTTGCACTCGGTCTATTAACGACGCCATCAATTGGATCATCATCAGAGAATATAACATTTTGTTCATTTTTAAGATGAAATGCTACTTTTTCTACCGAAGGTTGCCTATAATGAATTGGAAATCCAAGTATTCTCCAAGAAGCTTCACAGGATGATATGTATCGACAATCATAATACATGTTGATTTCATCAACATTTGATGAATCTTCCTCATTTGCACTTTGAGAAAAATCAGCAGTGATCCGATCATTCCCCTTATTAACGTACCTAAATAAGTACTTAATAGATCTGGATATTGCACCATTCCACATTTATATGAGCACCATACTTAAATAATAAAAATTAATTGTGCGGCGCTACCTACCTGTTCCAACTCAATAAGAAAATAAATAAATTATATTTTATTTTTAAGAAGATATTACATTTTCAATTTAAATTTAAAATGGAATATACATTATATAAGCACTCTACAATAGTAATACCAGTCGATTAAGAGGTATCCCATACCTATTGTCCAGGTCAATACCATCTTTCTTGATAGTTATATCATCTTCCCCCCTTCTGCAAATAGGATAACCAACTTCATCAACTGTGGTTGACTGAACAGATTTCTTTGGAAAGTGCTTTATATATCTACCATCCTGCATGCAAAGAGAGTAATTTCTCACAGGTCTATACGGGCCATGCATCATGAAAAACTCCATTGCTTTATAATAGTGAGGATCAATTAATTCATCAGGTATTTCTACTGAAATAATCCTATTGGTATCTGCAGGAGTAGGATATATATTTTGCTCATGAAGAAAAAGTAAGATATGAGAATGAGGCAATTCTCATTTCTGAAATTTAACAGTATAGATCACTGCATCAAAGGAATTTATTAGATGAATAAATAGTAGGAAATCCTTTATTAAGTAATCCAATTTGATTTTGAAGACCTTGGACAATATATTTGGATGATCCTCGGGTTTTAAGCCCCTACTCTCTACAAATCTACAAATATTTGGATACTTTGGATTGCAAGTAAACGTAATGAAAAGATCAGGATAGCCTGCTCACTTGCATATTGCCATAGAATCTTGGTAATTTTAAAGCATATATCGTGCTCCTCCTGTGAAGCTTGATCCCAAAATTACCCTTTTTTTCCTGCGAAGATGGATTAGTTTCTCCACACAAAAATGCGTCTTCTAACCCTTTATAATATGAGCTCTCAATTGTTTTTGATTAAATTAAATATAATCCTATCGGGAAGATTCGATCATTGTATATCCATCAACCAAGAATTGCTGAAATAGTCTTTTGGAAGACAGAATCATTGGAACTTCATTCTTCCTATCTTGAATTTTGTACGCAAAATATTCTCGGATGCTAACACGTTTCCTTCTTTGAGTTATTTCATCACCTCTATTATAATGAATGTCCTCTCTATATCCATCTTTACCATATGGGAATAGTAAAGGATACTGCAAGCTTAAATATGCTACATTTAGTTCATTAATCCGTTGTAACTATCCAGACCGACTTTCAATGACGATATCTTTGTCACCTCTAGATTTTTCAAAATCTCCCACTACCAAAGCAGCTACTTCTGAAACTGTTGGCAGGTTATATCTTCTTCCTTTATTGCCTCTTTTGCCTATTAATCTGAGTCTAACGTTGGATATCCTGTCTTCTTGAAATCTATCTCTTACTATTCTGAATGTCTTAGCTAAAACATTATAGCAATCAAGCATTTCGTTTAGATCATTAACGATATCAGCATGTAGTTTGTTTATATCTTGATAACGTTGGATCTCCTGTCTTCTTGAAATCTATCTCTTACCATTTTGAATGCCTTAGCAAAAACATTATGGCGATCAACAATTTCCTTTAGATCATTAACGATATCAGCATGTAGTTTGTTTATATCTTGACCACGATTGCAAAGAATTAAATTTATAAAATTAACAAATATATCCTGTAGATAATAAAGTATTATATACATATTATTAATCATGAAGGGTAAAACACTAACCTTACAGCATGAATTTTATTCTGAACTTTGTTATTTGTATCATAAATATATAATTGCACAAACTTAGGGATGGATATCTCGAGAGGCAATAAACTTCCAATTTTATGATAATTCTGTCCAGGCAATCCGAATGTTCTTGGTCCTTGGGTTTGATTGACAAATGCATCAACCTTTCCTCCCATAGAAGTAAATGAGAACATAAAATTATAGTTCCTAATATTATCTCAAAAGGGGTTTCTTTAGAACCTGCATAAAGTATAAAATAGAGAATGAAGAATTATATATGTAAGGTTAATATTCTTCAATAATAAGATAAAAATAGATGTTTTCACTAACCAGATCCAAACAACAATTGCCTTAGAATTTGAGGAGGCTCAATTGACTTTGGCATCTTAATATTTTCATGATTATAACACCGAGAAAATATCGACCGTTTAGACTTAATCTTCTTGTTGATTCTTTCTTCATAACAAAGACATGCCCCACAATTTTCACATTCATAGGTAGCATCTCCAATATCCCAGTATTCTATTAGTGATCAAAATATGTAGGGTTAGAGTCAAATAAACTTAATTATTTTATGAATTTTTACTTGATTACTCTTATGTATATAAAAATTAAATACCTCATACTTTCATTACTAACGTTCCCACAAACATCATCCTCTAAAAATAAAAAAAATTAATAGAAAAATAAATTAAGTGGTAATCAAGATAAGTTTTAACTATCAGTACCAAACTAAAAATAATTGATAACCAACTTAGACACTAAGTACATACCTTCACAAGTATCTTCATTTTCTTGACCTTTATTGCACGGAGCATAATTTAAATCAGGCAAATGATCTTGACTTTGGGCACCTATGATAAATAATTGTTAGCCATTAATAACTAAAAGTTTTAAAATACAAAATGATTTTGGTGTCTATTGATACTTAAATTTAGTAATAATTTCTTATTCATGACGATTTGAGCAACACACAAAAATAACTTGGATGATATTGTGGCGTAGCATTATTGCATCTCAAATTTCACTTTGCATATTGAAAATACTTGAAATAGTAGTTTCATTCACCAGAATGCCTTTATCCTTCCTCTGCCTTGTATTTTGGAAAAAAATATTTTCAAAATCTGCCATTAATAAAAGATAAAAGATATTTTTAACAAACAAGTGCTAAAAATGATTAAAAAAAATATATTGATACCTTTATAATATATATGGTGAAAATGTGAGGAGATTCAAATTTTACCATCATTAGCTAGAACATAACTTAAATCAGGCAGTGTATCTTGCCTGAAATCTGTAATCACATTAATTAATATGCTTTTTGCCGCCTTCTGCTTTGTGGACAAATGACTTTCAAAATCTGTCATTGGCGAATTGAGATTTTCAAATAAAAATAAAAATCTATATCTTTCAAATAAATTTAAATAGTAATTTGATACAAATTTAAAATTTGTCCCCAAAGAACGACTAACCATTGTTCAAATCTCGTAGAGGAAGGGACTTTGAATAATGTATTTAATGTGTAGGAGGTTGTGATGAAGAAATATTTCCAAGTATCATCATCAGTACACTGATTGGTGGTGTACAATTTTGATATGATGGAATTGGTACTACAACTTGTCCCTTTGTTTTATATCCATTAGCTATATGCATTCCAAACATTCTATTATCACTACTCAATTCCGAGTTATTGGAATTATTTTGTAATGTTCCCAAACATACAGTTCTATCAATTGACATATTTAAGGTTGATATATTCTTTTATTTTCTCGATTCATTGGCATTATCTCTTAGAAAACACCTCTTATTTCTCAGTTGAGTTACTATCCCTAGACATGTTCAATTAAGGTAAGCATATTATATAGGCTGAACGATATAAAAAAATATATTATATATATTAAAAATGACCATTTGTTGTATCACATAGAGGTTGAGTAACTCTTTCATGTTGTTCAATAACATTTACTTCATCATATGTTGGGTCAATATTCTCTGTAAAGAAAATGACATTGTTTTAAAAATAAGATAGAAAAAAAATAGGAACAACTTAAAAAGTTTAATATAATATGATTATAATGACTCTATATATATATATATATATATATATATATATATATATATATATATATATATATATATATATATATCCATCTCATTCGATAAGAATGTAGTTTGTTTTTTATTTTGTAGGATTCTTCTATTTAGTCTGGCTAATTTTGTCCCCTGATTTTTCATTTGTATACCTTCCTGAATCTGAATTTCATATGAGAAATTGAAAGTCAGTTGGATGAGAGACAATGAGAGAAGAGAGAGAAAATGACTGAGGGAGAGAGAAAGTAGTCGCTCTTTTTTTGTTATACGTATATAACAAGAATTATGTTTAAGTTTTATTCAAGAATAATTTTATTTCATCTTGAATGTTTTGGCATTTTCAGTCTTTATATTATTTTTATATTTTTTTAATTTTTTCACTGGCAAATTTCTTATCAGATGAGCATCATCATCTTTCTATCTCATTTTTTGCTTGTGCCTTTCTACAATTTTTCTTGAGCATTAATATTGTCATTTCACTAAAAGTAGGTTGGTATCAGAAAAAATCCTTTGGAAAAAATTCACAAAAAACCTATTTATTTAATTTTCTTCTCATAAAGTCAAAACCTTATACTTTATGATCAATTGATCACATGATATAATGGGGGTTGAGACTGGATTTGCAAAGTTATTAACAACTTTCTAAAAAACTTTTGGGTTAGTATTATGATTGTTTGAATTCTAGGCATGACAATGTATTTTGGGTTAGGAAATGTCTCATCGAAGAGTGATTTTCAGTTGGTATCCTAATTGCATTGATCTGTGAAGGACTGTATTTGTGGATGGGAGAAATATGAGGTAAAAGGTGGTGCTATCTGTCATATCTTTGGAGTAGTAATTGATTGAAACCTGTAGGCTGTGACATAAATTATTCTTCATCAAATAATCCATTTCAAACATAGGCTAAGATTATAGAATTCTTAATTCTTCACATTGCATCTGAACTGGATCTGATTACGCGTTGATTCTGATCACCTTGTCTTGTTTTTGTATTCACTTTTATTTGTTGGTTTCATTTTAGTATTTTGTGTAGCTAATGCAGTGTTCACATGTATAGGAAACCCCAGGTCATGGTGACGTTTTTCCTTTGATGAATAATAGAAAGCTTGATGCCCTTTTACCTCAATTTGTTGTAGATTGTAGATCTTTCACTCTAAGGCCATAAGAGGTAAACCCATGCTCATGTTTCACACTGAGAATTGATATGTTGTTCTTTTAAAAGATAAATACTGGTATTGAGTAGAGAAAATATATCGGGTTTCAAGTATTGGTCTTTGTGAACTCAAAAGCCTCTTCCTCCCCCCTTCATCTTTTGTTATCTACTCAAGATATGCTCAATAAATTGAAATAAAGTCCTGATTAAGAATTAAACTCCCGAGTCCATTTTACTTGGCCCTAGAGATAGAATTGCTTTGGTAAATAATTTATCATTTATTCTTCTATTACTAATACAATCGCAATTTAAATAAATCTAATATTTATAATGATGTTTCTTTACTTTCTGCTGTCTAGGATAAGAGCTTGCTAGGTCTACTGTCGGCCAATGCTATTGCAACAGTTGATGCTTTAGAAGGGAAGGTCAGTTACCATTTTTCTCTTGTTACATTAGTGTACATATTAAATTAATTGAATAACATAGAGCTATTTTTCTTTTCCTTTTTGATGTTTGTATAAGAATTGACGTAGAGATTTCAAAGAGGCATGGTATATTTATTTGATAAAGAGAGGGAGTATCTCTATGTTTTTTGCTGGTTGTTGATATATGATAGGTATGTAGTGCTACTCTTAGTGCTAGATCATTGTCCTTTATGCCCTAGATTAGAATATTTCTTTTATACCGGGTGCTCAAGATCGTAACATAATTTAGCCTCCAATTAAATATTGAAACAACACTATTTTTGTATAACAATTGACATAGAAATTTCAGGCAGACATGGTATATCCATTTACTGAAAAGAGGGAGTATCCCAATGCTTCATGTTGGTCGCTGATATGTGAAATATTTACAAGTACTGCTCGTGATGCTAGACCATTATTCTTTTGTGGCTTCAGATTTTAATATTTGTTTCATGTCGGGTGATTAAGATTATAACTTAATTTAATCTCCAAATAAATATCAAAACATCACCAACTTAAAGATATTCCTACCTCTAATATCTTCCTAATTTTTTATTACACTTCTTGATTCCCCATTTTTCACAAAAATGCTTGTGTCGGCTTGGTTAAAAGGAAAAAGTATAGTGACCTATGCTGTTTTGGAACACTGTCAGCTTTTCATTGAAGCATTATTATGCGGAGCTGTTGTAACAAATCAATTTGAAACAAATAGTCCAGAATATACACAAAGGTATAGCTCTCCCTATTTGCTTCAAATCTTTAGGTATTCATACACTTTCAGTGTTATATAATATGTTAAATCATCAGTGAAATCCTACCTATACTTTAATTAGTGAAATCATGCCTATACCTTGCCCTATTGGAAGTTGGACACTTAGCTTTCACTATTCAAACTTGCTCATTAATGTCATAGAACATTGCAATATACTGGAGGTTATTAAAGTCAAGATCAAATGACCTGGATCAAGTAGGTGAAATCTAAAAGTGCACATCTATAATCGAGATGAAAACGTGAACTTCAGCATTGGCTTGGTGATATTTTGTTGAGGAAATGCATCAACTGTCCGCACAAGATAGTAAAACTATTTTTTAAGTTCTTACATATTATGCAAGTCATGCCCTAATTTATAATGATGTTTCTTTGCTTTCTGTTGTCTAGGCTAAGAGCATGCCAGGTCTACTGTAGGCCAAGGCTATTGCAATAGTTGAAACTTTAGAACAGAAGGCCAGTTATTATTTTCCTCTGGTGACAGTGTAGCATCTATGAATTTTGTGATGGTATACATATAGGCTAGGGCAGATCCACTCTGTTGTTTCTCTGCAGCTCCCAGAGTAAGCAAAGAGCTCGAAAAAAATCTTCATCATATTACAAAGGAGAAGAACGAAGCTGTTCATCGTCAAGATTTTGAAAAGGTACTGAGTTTGTTATGTACATCTAAAGACCCACTTAAAATTGGTTGTTATCTTAGTTTGTGACTTGGTTTAAAAAAATCTTAGGACACTTGGCAAGAAAAATTAACTGAGTTGTATCTTGGCGGGGCAACACACAAATTAATCTGAGGTTTGCATCCATGGCGTGGTCTTCATTCTCTTTAATTTTTCAACACATCGGAGCTTAAATTTTACTTTTATAGCTCTTATTTAGAAATGGTTGTTACCTATTGTATTGTATTGGTATTCTAAAAGGGTGTCTCAAGTTGGGAATTTTTGTAACACCCCGATTCGCTGAACCGAAATGCTACACGGTGCTCATGACCCTGAGGGACCACAAGCTAATCCATGACTGATATCTATACCTGTAAACTGCATAATATCTCATAAAAAATGCGGAAACATAAACTGTAAGGCGATAAGGTTCAATACTGATACATATCTAAAAAATATGGTATAACAATACCAAAAAGAAATATAAATACTAAAGTCTGAACATCTAATCTGACATCTAGTCTGAAAGCCTCTAACTGAACTGAATAAGGAGTTGATGGGACATGTCCCCAACTAACTCTAACTACTGAAATAAATTGAAAACTAAAATAGAAATGAAATTATCATTCCTCAAAGAATGACGACTCACGTCTAACTCTGACTGCTGATCCTGGAATCTACTGCTGATATGGAGCTCATGTCTCTGAACCTATGGTGTAACATAAGAGAAAGCACCATAGCGCAAATGTGTCAGTACGTCTGAATGTACTGAGTATACGAGTGAGGTAGGATAAATGCAAAGGGTTATATGCATGAAAAATACTGACTGATATGAACATGAGAGTACATGCATGTATACGTAACTATAACTGAACTTGTGGAGATACTAACTACTGAGTCTGAATACTGACAACATGAGTGTACTAATAATGAGATTCTGAAAGACTGAGCTTACTGATATTGATATGTAAATCACTAATAAGTGATGGATCAGATACTGTATTACTGAATACTGGGAGACTGATACTATATTACTGATAAAGAAATGATTGTTTCTGACAGTTCGAATTATGAAGAACTGGTCTGATTGATTGTATCTCATAGTCCTAAGGCTGAGTACTGATAACATGAGTTCTAATAACTATTGTGATTTATAGCATAAGTGACTGTATCAGACAGTCCATAAATCTGAAAGAAACTATCTGAGTTCAATTCTATTTCTGAGTTGACTGTATCTGACAATCTAGATATACAAAAATCTAAAGAACTATTTGAGTTCTTTACTGAGACTGGGTAGCTATAGCTGACCGTTTGAAATCTATAACTGAAACTGTGGGAAGTAGTTATCTAACCGACATACCCCAAATACGCTATAATAGCTAAGCTAGGGTCCAATCTCTGCCCCGACTGGAGGGGTGTCAATACCGCGCCACTGGTAAGGACAGCTGTGAGAACCCTATACTGGAAGGTACTCAATGAGAATGGTGGGAACCCTAAACTGACGGGTTAAGCCACCTCATCAACCCTAATCTGACGGGTTAAGATGTCTCAACCTACGTTGTCTATGTAGTTCTGGAACAAAAGAATGACTACTAAGAATCACACCCTGAACTGGCGGGTGATTTCCCATCCTTGGATTCACTCGGTGCTAACTTCTACTCCCATGTGAAAGACACTAAACTGAATAACTAAGCTGAACTAAATAACTGAACTGAACTAATTAGCTGAACTGATACTGATTAACTGGACTGATAATAGTGTTATTATTTAGCAGAGCTAAACTAAGTTTACTGGATTCCAATGAATGAAGGAATGTACTGAGTTCTGAGGACTGGTTGAGAGTACTGAAGTTACTGATATTGACTGTGAATACTGAGGTTGCTGAGGTTACTGAGTGCTGAGATTACTGAGATTACTGGACTACTGAGATTACTGAGATTTCTGAGTTTTCCTGAGTCACATGACTGACTGAATTCTATAGATCACATGGCTATAGGCACACAGCTATATTTTTTGGGTATAAGTACCCCCAGGACTCGATGGAAGGAAACTAACACAACTTGAATTTCTTTAGTACAGGACCATCAATAAAAATCCATAATACATGAGTGGGGGATTTCATGAAGTACATGGTCATCATAATATCTATCATGAATAGGAATGCTTATAATCAAGTCATAAATCTCATATTCTAATATCATAGGCATTCCGACAATATATACTATTCATAGCAATCGCATGGAAACCATTCAAGCGTAAGGGAACGGCAACATGTAACGTTTAGTTCATATTGTAATGATTTAGGATATTATACTTCATGTAGTTATTCAACATCTCAAACATGGTAGGGAAAGCATGGATATATCTTGTGTACATAATTTATATCTCCATTATCATACATGCTTTATACCACAACAATAACAACACATAATTTGCATGGAAATTCATATTGGAGTGTATGACTAACATGAACTTGTTATTTAGATATCATGAAATAATGTAACTATGAAGTTCTAACATACTAGGGATTTTATCGAAAACCTTGCATGCATTCTTTAAGGCATAGGTGGATTTCATACTTGCATTCTATCAATCCATCTAAAGATCATATTTTTCAACTAACAATATAACTTTCATGAGGTATACAGTCACAATACTATTATATATAAAAACAAACAAGTATCAACATGGTATGATCATATCACCACAATCAACCAAGTTTTTGTATTTTAAAGATTGATTGTTGAACTCCACGGACGAAAGGAATCCGTGGATGAACACCACGCATACCTTGGAAGGGAGGTTCTTGATGATTGACGGAGGAATTTCCTTGAAATTTGATCTTCAAGCTTGATTGTGCAACCCTAGTTGTTTTTATCCTATGGTGCTCTTGGATGATGAACTTTGAGATGTTAATAGGGTTTTAATGTGTTTAGAAGTTATATATTTCGTAGGGTTAAGTTTAGGGACGTGTAAGGAGTGTTAAAAAACTCAATTACCCTTAAAATAACTCAAAACAGAATGTTTTTGGCACCTGAAACTGACTTAGGCGGTGCCCAAGTGATTGCCTAAGCTACGTTAGGCGGCGCCTAACCAATCGCCTATGCTTACTGTCTCTCACAAAAATGGGCATAACTTTTCGTTCGAGTATTGGATTAAGGCAAAATTGGTATCTTTGGAAAGCTAATTCAATTATCTACAATTTGGTGGGTCTAAATCAGCCAAAATACCATATTAACATCGAGTTATACTCATTCAAAGATGACCTTTGCAAAAAAATCAAACACTAAAACTTGATGGATTCAGAAACTCTTAGCTTGTATTACCTTAAGTGACTCATATGAACATGCTTAATGTATCATAAGCTATATTATTGTTAGGATACTCATTGTAAGTTATGCACTAAAATGCTACTCACATGATAGGAGGTTTCATACATAGGAAAAATGGTTCGTCTCCTAGCTTAGAAACATATGGGGTATTACAATATCTCCCCCTTAGAAACATTCGTCCTCAAATGGAAATTAACTGAAGCGGGAGAGATGATAAGATGAAGTACGTACAAGACATACACTACTGAAATATGGGTTCATGACTGGCATGACTGAAAGCTGAGCTCAATATACTGAACATGCGTATCTGATGCATGGGAAGCTGATTCATGAATATAAGACTGAGGATTCTAATAAAGTGAGTTTTCTCAAAATGAGAATGCATATCTGATGCACAACTAAAAGGATGAATCCATGCATATCTAATGCATTATTATATGACTGACATGATACATGAATGCATGACTGAAAGTATTGATGAGCTGGTCACGCATATCTGATGCGTGAATTCATGACTAAACTTACTCATGAACATGCAATGGTAAAGGTATCAAGTTTGAACTGAAAACCGAGCATGGAATTGAATACCAAGTTTGGTACTGAAATATGAACATGAGAACAAGTAATTTTAAGGAAAACTATTACCTTGAACTAATAATACCGATAAGTTTGAGATTAATTACTCCATATGCATGATCGGAAACATGAGAACATAACTGAGTCTGGGATGTGGTAGATATACTGAATATCATGATCTGAACTAAATCTTGAAAACATGGCATACGACTGAAGTTGGAGTTTGAGGGTTAACTTATGAGTACCCCTTCTCCAAACTGGATTCATCAAAAGAAAATAGAGCAGCATGTTTATGTCATGAAATTTTGGGGGTATGATGTATCACCCCCTTGGGACACTATGTCCCTCAAAGAATACTGACTTGGATGAGCTACTGAGGGAAATTGAGGCGATTCGCAAGACACCTAGGAACTGAGTCATGACTGAATAACTAGGATCTGAAACTGAGACATGATACATGAACTGAGCTGAACATGAGTGCATAAATATACTAACTTATCTGATTAACTGAATAACTAATAGTTGAATACTGGATCTGCAAATCTAAACTGTACTTAGTCTGAATAGCTAGGCTGAGATTTTTTTTAGTTTTATGAATAGGATATAAGGATTAACTGAGTAGAATGACGTATTTGAGCATGTATTCATGAAGTCTGTATTATTTGTGAATGCGAGATCAAGCGTATAACATGGCTCTAAGGTATTCTATAAACTGGGGTACTAAAACACTGATAACTGAGTACTAACAACCTGAATGCTATGGTCAAGCATGTCTGGAACTGAACTGAGTTTCAAATCTGGTTACTGAACTAAAAATGACGTTATAACTAAGCCTATAGCTAGTATAAAAGTACTGAATTCAAGGACTGAACACTGATCACTGAGTGCTGGATACTGAAACTATAATTAAGTTAGCAACTGAGTTTTTAATGGCTACTTGCTGGGGACTCACATAAGTCAAGGATCTAAATGTACACTTACACTTTGTACTTTCCCAACTTCTAAATACAACCCCTTTCTAGATGCTTACTTGCACATATATCATGACATTCAAGCCTATTTTTACAACTACACCCTCATGCAAAGTAAGCATGTAACAATCTTTTCTTATCTAAACAACTGCTCATCACTACACTATTCCATAGGGAGAGCTAACTGGAGGAGTAAATCAGGAGGACCTGAAACATGAATAGATACAAACTAAACTTGACACATGACTGAAACTTGAGGAATAAAATATCAATAGTTTGGATTTACCAATAAGGTCTAAACTGAGGATATACATGACATAGTCTAAATGTATCTGATCTATAGAGTCATAGCATGAGTCATGGAAGCTAAGTATACTAGAAAGCATGATATGCGTACATGATTCATGAGCTTCATGACCTGAGTCTAGAGTTTCTGCACTCGTGGGACATAATTCGTAATACTGAGGGAGCTGGAACTGAATCCCTTATACTGGGAACTGAAGGCGCACATGATCCCGTGGAAAGTGCGTGACAGTATATTGTGCTCATGAAATATGACTCGTACTGCAGAGTAAAAGGGACTCCTTATGCTGGAAATTGAATTCATACATGATAATAGTTCATGACCATAGAGTTGGTATGTAATGCCTGAGTTAGTTTCGTGATAGTTGAAGTGAAAAACTCTGTACTGAGATGAGAATGGGTCTGGAATTGTCTTCTCTTACTGCTTTCTATACATACTGGCTCTACTACTGAAATTTGAGGGCCTGGCTTAGGTACTTGATCTACCATCACATACCTACATTATGTTCAACACCGGTCTGTCTTACTAAATACATTATCTGATTCTATTTCCTCATATACTGCTAATATCACATTCATTCCTTCATGCTTAATTTTGAGTCAATAAACTTAAGTGTTTAGTTCGCACTGTTCAAGCCTACTAATCTAAACCCCATGAATACATAATCTGATCAAATAGAATAATACTATCCCAACTCTACTACTGCTAAACTTCTGGGTTCAAGAATGAGTTCTCATGATCATGAATAAAATCTGTACGACCTTGGAACAATAATGAACTGGTGGGATACTGTTTGAGTCTGTGGATAATCCCATAACTGACTGTAGGGACTGTTTGAGAAAGCCCAATCTTTAGGACTTTGACTATACTATTTTTGTTACCTTAAAAGTAAGGTAAAGTAAACATGAGGGGTGCATAATATGAA
Organism: Capsicum annuum; assembly: GCF_002878395.1. Lineage (NCBI taxonomy): Eukaryota > Viridiplantae > Streptophyta > Magnoliopsida > Solanales > Solanaceae > Capsicum > Capsicum annuum. Next base: position 123,662,794 of record NC_061117.1, read on the forward strand.
TTTACATGGGTTCCTTAGAGAAAATTGCCATAGAACGATCTTGAGACATGAAAGAAGGGAAACTGTTCCTAAAACATCTCATAGCCTCCTGCACATAAGTGTGGTGCACAACACGCCCATGTACTAGACAATACTTAATGCAGCTTTCAGACTTTCTAGGACACTGTTGAACCATAGGCTCTGATACCAAGTTTGTAACACCCCAATTTGCTGAACCAGAATGCTACACGGTGCTCATGACCCCGAGGGACCACAAGCTAACCCATGACTGATATCTGTACCTTTAAACTGCATAATATCTCATAAAATATGTGGAAACATGAACTGTAAGGCCATAAGGTTCAATACTAATACATATCTAAAAAATATAGTATAACAATACCAAAAAGAAACGTAAATACTAAAGTCTGAACATCTAATCTGACATCTAGTCTGAAAGCCTCTAACTGAACTAAATAAGGAGTTGATGGGACATATCCCCAACTAACTCCAACAACTGAAATAAACTAAAAACTGAAATAGAAATGACATTATCATGTCCTCGAAGAATGAGGACTCACGTCTAACTCTGACTACTGATCCTGGAATCTACTGCTGATTTGGAGCTCATGCCTCTGAACCTATGGTGTAACATAAGAGAAAGCACCATAGCACAAATGCATCAGCACGTCTGAATGTACTGAGTATACGAGTGAGGTAGGCTAAATACAAAGAGTTATATTCATGAAAAATACTGACTGATATGAACGTGAGAGTACATGCATGCATACGTAACTGTAACTGAACTCGTGGAGATATTGACTACTGAGTCTGAATACTGACAACATGAGTGTACTGATAATGAGATTCTAAAAGACTGAGTTTACTGATATTGATATGTAAATCAGTAATAAGTGATGGATCTGATACTGTATTACTGAATACTGGGAGACTGATACTATATTACTGATAAAGGAATGATTGTTTCTGATAGTTCGAATTATGAAAAATTGGTCTAATTGACTGTATCTGATAGTCCTGAAGTTGAGTACTGATAGCATGAGTTCTGATAACTTTTGTGATTGATAACATAAATGACTGTATCTGACAGTCCATAAATCTGAAAGAAACTATCTGAGTTCAATTTTATTCCTGAGTTGACAGTATCTGACAGTCTTAATATACTGAAATCTGAAGAACTATCTGAGTTCTTTACTGAGACTGGGTAGCTATAGCTGATAGTCCTAAAATCTGTAACTAAAACTGTGGGAAGTATTTATCTAACCGATATACCCCAAATATGCTATAATAGCTAAGCTGGGGTCCAATCTCTGCCCCAACTGGAGGGGTGTCAATACCGCGCCACTGGTAAGGACAGCTTTGAGAACCCTATACTGACAGGTACTCAATGAGAATGGTGGGAACCCTAAACTAACGAGTTAACACACCTCATCATCCCTAATCTGACGGGTTAAGATGTCTCAACCTACGCTGGCTATGTAGTTCTGGAACACAAGGATGACTACTAAGAATCACACCCTGACCTGGCGGGTGAGTTCCCATCCTTGGGTTCACTCGTTGCTAACTTCTACTCCCATCTGAAGGACACTGAACTGAATAACTACGCTGAACTGAATAACTGAACTGAACTAATTAGCTAAACTGATACTGATTAACTGGACTGATACTAGTGGTATTGTTTTGCAGAGCTAAACTAAGTTTACTAGATTCCAATGACTGAAGGAATATACTAAGTTCTAAGGACTAGTTGAGAGTACTGAAGTTACTGATATTGACTGTTAATACTGAGGTTGCTGAGGTTACTGAGCGCTGAGATTACTGAGATTACTGGACTACTGAGATTACTGAGATTTCTGAGTTTTCCTGAGTCACATGACTAACTGAATTCTATAGATCGGGTCTTGACTTAGAGTATCGTGAAAACATGACATGGCTATAGGCACACAGCTATATTTTTTGGGTAGTACCCCCAGGACTCGATGGAAGGAAACTGACACAACTTGAATTTCTTGAGTACACGACCATCAATAAAAATCCATAATACATGAGTGGGGGATTTCATGAAGTACATGGTCATCATAATATCTATCATGAATAGGAATGCTTATAATCAAGTCATAAATCTCATATTCTAATATCATGGGCATTCCGACAATATATACTATTCATAGCAATCGCATGGAAACCATTCAAGCGTAAGAGAACGGCAACATGTAACGTTTAGTTCATATTGTAATGATTTTGGGATATTATACTTCATGTATTTATTCAACATCTCAAACATGGTAGGGAAAGCATGGATATATCTTGTGTACATAATTTATATCTCCATTATCATACATGCTTTATACCACAACAATAACAACACATAATTTGCATGGAAATTTATATTGGAGTGTATGACTAACATGAACTTGTTATTTAGATATCATGAAATCATGTAAATATGAAGTTCTAACATACTAGGGATTTTATCAAACACCTTGCATGCATTCTTTAAGGCAGAGGTGGATTTCATACTTGCATTCTATCAATCTATCTAAAGATCATATTTTTCAACTAACAATATAACTTTCATGAGATATACAGTCATAATACTATTATATAGAAAAACAAAAAAGTATCAACATGGGTATGATCATATCACCACAATCAACCAAGATTTTGTATTTTAAAGATTGATTCTTGAACTCCACGGATGAGAGGAATTCGTGGATAAACACTATGCATACCTTGGAAGGGAGGTTCTTGATGATTGATGGAGAAATTTCCTTGAAATTTTATCTTCAAGCTTGATTGTGCAACCCTAGTTGTTTTTATCCTATGGTGCTCTTGGATGATGAGCTTTGAGATGTTAATAGGGTTTTAATGTGTTTAGAAGCTATATATTTCGTAGGGCTAAGTTTAGGGATGTATAAGGAGTGTTAAAAGACTTAATTACCCTTAAAATAACTCAAAACGGAGTGTTTTTGGCACCTGGAACTGAATTAGGCGGCGCCCAAGTGATTGCCTAAGCTAGGTTAGGCGGGGCCTAACCAATCGCCTATGCTTACTGTCTCTCATAAAAATGGGCATAACTTTTCGCTCGGATATTGAATTAAGGCAAAATTGGTATCATTGGAAAGATAATTTGATTCTCTACAATTTGGTGGGTTTAAATCAGCCAAAATAACATATTAACATCTAGTTATACTCATTCAAACATAACCCTTGCAAAATCAAACACTAAAACTTGATGGATTCAAAAACTCTTAGAATGTATTACATTAAGTGACTCATATGAACATGCTTAATGTATCATAAGATATCTTATTACTAGGATACTCATTGTAAGTCATGCACTAAAATGCTACTCACGGGATAGGAGGTTTCATACGTAGGAAAAATGGTTCGTCTCCTAGCTTAGAAACATATGGGGTATTACAATTTTTCAGGTGAGAGCCAAGTATTTTCCTAAAAAAAGTATCAGCCTAGAAGGAGAAATGAGGTTAATGGAGAGAAGGGGTTTTCTATTAATGGTGGTTTCTCCTTTCTGTGGTGCCAATGATTTTGTTTTTAGCAACTAAAGCACCAACCCTTGTTCATGAAATAGACAAACAACATTGGTCAGTAGCTATGACAATTGAAAAATATGCATAGATTTTCTATAATATATGGATTAAGCCATAGATCTCACTTTTTGTGCATATTTTCATCCTTTTTGAGTAATGGTACAAAAAAGTTTGTGATGATAATGTTTTATTTTCTGTTCTAATAAAATTGAGCATTGAGGACAGTCCGACCTGTTTATTGACGTGGCATGTCCCATGACGGACTGCAACTAAGGCCTCCCCTTTTGCATGTAACTGGTGATTTTGTAGCCATGGTATGGTTGATTTTTCAATTGGTAATTGAAGTTTTGAATTAATTTATAGGATACCAACAAAAGGTTAATCTTTCGAGAGATATTCGTAACATCCGAGAGCTTGAACTTGTAAGGTTAATATTTATTTCTTTCTAACTGTAATGTGAAGTCTATATTATTGTTCTTGGTGTCCATTATCCACTATCTGGGAGAATGGTACTGAACCATGAGGTTTGCAACAACGACATTGTCTTTATTCTCTTTATTTTTTCAACACATCGGAGCTTAAATTTTACTCTCGTATCTCTTCTTTAGAAATAGTTGTTACCTATTGTATTGTATTGATATTCTAAAAAGTGTCTCAAATTGGGAATTTTTCAGGTGAGAGCCAAGAATTTTCCAAAATAAAGTATTAGCCCAAAAGGAGAATTGAGGTAAATGGAGAGAAGGGGTTTTCTGTTACGGGTGGTTGCTCCTCTCTGTTGTGCCAATGATCTTCTTTATAGCAACTAAAGCAGCAGCCCTTGTTCATGAAATAGACAAACAACATTGGTCAACAACTATTATAGTTGAAACATATGCATGGATTTTCTTTAATCTATGGCTTAAGCCATAAATCTAACCGTATATGCATTTTTTCCTCCTTTCTGAGTAATTGTACAAAAGAGGTTGTGATAATGATAATGTTTTACTTTATGTGGTAACAAAATTAGGGAGTGAGGACAGTCTGACCCATATATTGGTGTGGCATGTCCCAAGATGGATTGCAACTGAGGCGATCTCTTTTGCATGCAACTGGTGATTTTGCAGCCATAGCGTGGTTCATTTTTAACTGGTAATTAAAGTTCTTAAATTTATTTGCAATTTAACAACAAAATGTTTAACCTTCTGAAGGATATTCGCAGCATCCGAGAGCTTGAACTTGTAAGTTTAATATTTATTTATTTCAAACTGTAATATTAGTCTATATTACTGTTCTTGATGTCCTCTATCTAGGAGAATGATACTGAACCATGAGCTTTAAGTAGTGTCTTGGTTGAAAATTATCACAATAAGACAATATTATTATTGAGCAGAGAAAATATATCGCAATAAGACAATATTAAAACATGAATAACTTGTAATTGGCACCATCAAAATATTTTGTCCATAATAAAACTTAGATGCTGAAATTAAAATAGAAAATATGACATCCCACTGGATGTATCTTATTCAAGTCTCCTAAATGAGCTGAGACTCATGTGATTTTCTTCCTTTTTACGACTCTTTTGGCCTTACTGCTTGAAAGTTGTGCATTGGGATCATCATCAACTTCTACAACAGATGATTCACTTTCGGATATACCTCTCTTTGCTGGGGTATTTGAAATAGAGATCACATCCTTCTCAGCTACAGAATCCTATATATATATATGTATGTATGTATGTATATATATGTATGTATGTATGCATATATATATGTATATATGTATATATATGTATGTATGTATATATATGTATGTATGTATATGTATGTATGTATATATATATGTATGTATGTATATAAAATAAGTACATGCTATCACCTTTAATTCGTCATCTCCAGATGCAAGATGTTCATGGTTGAACTCTGGATACTATGAAAGAAAAATAATACTATCAGCAACAATTTATATTTTGAGGTGATAAATTTTAACATTAATAAAATAATTTCAGTTAGTCTGAAATTCATGTGACTAATATAACATACAGTGCATGTATCTTCACTTGGTGGAGGACGATATTGGTTGATGAAATTTTTATCATCACCAAAATTAAGAAGAGTGCAAACCTAGTCATATTTGTTGATGTTGTCTTTCTTGACGTCAACTTTAAATATAACCTCTCTATCCAAAATATAATCCAACTCCAATGGATATGATGGCGTACCAGCAACATCAACATTCTAAAATAAATAGTGATATTAGAAATGATATACTAAATAAAAAGATTCAAATATTTTTTTTTTACCTTGACTAATTCTTTGATTAATTCATTGACAGTCTTCCCTATAAGTTTCATTGCATTTTGGTCCCAAAGCAACAAAGCAATAAAGCCAGTGTCATATATTATTCTCAGGAATAATTTATACCTGCAAGACACATTTTTTTAATTTTATATTTCATGTTGCTATTATCAAATGTAATTATGATATTTATCATACCTGTGATTTGCAGAATTCTCAAGCATTTGACACGTTTTTCAGTAAAACTTATTGCCAAGTTTTTTCATCCTTCCTATTACAGTCCTTGCAACTCAAGTATGACCACTTTTTATCAAGATCTAGTGTATTATGGTCGCAACAACACAAAAGCTCCCTTCCTATATTTTATTAAAAATAACACATTTAAAAAATATTCATCTGTCAAACTATAAATTATTAATGAAGTAGTGTTACTCACATTCATGAACTCAATTAATTGCTTGATAGTTTTAACTTCAATTGATCCAGAAGATAACCCATCTGAAATAGAAGAGTTATTTTGGGAGGACATTTGACTAATTCTCTCGAATTTATCTCCATGCACATCTTCCATTCTATATGTGTTGAAGTTTGCTAAAATCTATATCATATAACAAATTATCTAAGTTACTAAAAAGAAATTAAGAGTATAGGATTATATAAATCTGGAGATAAATTCGGCGACTTCAAGCAGTTCAGGATTAATCCATAGTTTTGAAGCAGTCTAAGAATTACGCTCATAATATTTGCCTGTAGTTGTGAGTATATTTGTTTTCACATGATGATAAATATATTCAATATAAATATTTCAAATGTACAGGAAAAGTTGAATACCTTTAAATTTATGCGCTTGTACCAATTGCATCACCATAATGACGGGCTTATTGATAGATCCCTCCAAGTGCAAACGAATTTGAAGAATGAATTCCCCTCGGAAAGTAGCTTCAATTATTTTATTCCTTAAAAAAATATATAATTTAATAATATAAAAAATTAGACAGCTTCAATCATATCACCAACTCATATAATTATGCTTGTGGTCTTACTCGTAATCCTATAGTTTCACATTCATAAAGACACTGAACTTATCGCCTTGTTTGTATTCTTGTACAGGTCCATAAGCAATGATCTCTCCTCCAATATCTTTTCAGAGATAAAAGGTAGTATGAGATAAGAGTTAATGAAACGTTCTGAATATATAAATTTTGAAAAGAATAATTATCGAATAATTTATTCAAATGGGCAAAATTTGAAGATGGTTTGAACAAACCATGAATCATCTATTTTCTGTATGCTTGTTCTGTGGGTAAACAAAAATTTTATTGTGTGATTTTTGGTTTTGATTTTAGACTTATTTGGTACAACAATAAAAATTTTTATAAAATATAATCCTTGTTCCTGAATTTCCTTGGTGAGCTTAGTGAAAACGGAGGTTCCAATGGAAACCTGAATACGATCACCCTACAAACAAATAATAACCCATAAGTTGAGCATATTATAAAGAAAATAAAATTATTATAATAAAATATGCATCAAGTATGTATACCTTTTCGTCTCGCAAAAGCATTTCTAACGATAACAGCTTATCGGGATTTTCATATTCTAAAACATGTCACAATCGTACTATGCGAACTTTCAAGTTCCATTGCATCTTAGTATTTGATATCTCATGAATGAAGTTATTTTTAGTAGATAATTTTTACTGGATATTGGCAACTGTGTATTTTTGGGGATGAATTTGAAAGTAGTGGTATATGTATTTATAGTGATGCTTTAGTTTTTGTACTGCATAGTTGAGATAAAGATAAAAGTTGGATTAACACAATTTATAGTTCTAATTCAAATTAAATCAAGATAAAGACTAAGAGCTGAGATAAGAATAAAAATCTAAAATCAGGGAGAAAATTATAATCAAATTAAATTCAAATTTATTGTGGATAAGATGTGTTTTTAGTTATATAGTAATAGGATCTGTGTAAACAAAACATCTTAGACCTCAAAATATGTAACTATTTAAATTATTATTATTATTATTATTATTATTATTATTATTATTATTATTATTGACAATTTTTAATCTGATAATTGATGACAATTGAATTGTCCCATTAGCTTTGCCTTTTTGATTCTTCATAGAACATATATTCTCCAATAGTATTTTTTTCTGATGATGAATTTGAAATACATCGATATATATTTATAGTATTATTGTAGTTTTTGAATTACAAAGAGATAATTATAAAAGAGTTGAGATAACATTATTCAGAATTCAAATTCAAATTAATTCATTATAAACACTAAGAGTTTACATAAAATTAAAACTCTAAAGTTATAGAGTTAGTTATAATCAGTAAAATTTAAAATTGTTATCTGGTTAAAATGTATTTTTAATTTCTTAAAGTTAGGATTATTTGGGTTAAAAAGCTTTTTGTAACTTGCCGAAAGTTATGCCTCTTTTTAGGTTACACCTCTTTTTACTTGCTGAAAGTGTTGCAAGTTCAAGTTTAGAAGCTTAGTTAGGACTCTTTTTTTTTGCCTTCTTTTATTTTCAAATTTAAATTTTTAATATTCTTTAATACCAAGTTTTTATTACAACACTTAATAGTTTTGTGCTAAGAATTGCCACGTGGCTCAACAATAGCTTGCCATGTGGCTTATTCTGGTGTATAGATAGAAGTATAGATACCCGCGCAATGCGCGAAACACTTTTTTTTTATAAAATATTAATTAAATAATATTATCTTATTCACTTTTAAATTTTAAGGTTAATTTCATTGCATTACATTGACATATTTCAAAATTCAATCATTTAAAAAATAATTAGTATATTCTTTAATCATATTTCGATCAATTGACTAATTTTTAAAAAATAAAAAAATAAAATATAAATTAATTATTAATTTTGTTATTGGACTTTTACCTTTGTAATTTTAATCAATTAAGACATGTAATTATATTACTTACCTTCTATTTCAAGTTCATTTTTTTTAGTCTATCAATAAGCTCAACAATAACTACACTTTAAAAAAAAACTATCTTTAAATTCTATTTCAAACACTAAAAGTATTTAATTGCATCAATTATAAAAAATTTAAGTTCAAAATTTAAATTTCACAACTTTCGGATCAAAATTAAGCACATAGAATTTATTTTTTCCTTTTAAACTTTCAAACTTTATTCTATTGTTCATAATTTTTCATTGTCTGTTCCATCATTAATATCTTTAAGTATTTTGTTTGTACTTATGTCTAGGGGTGTTCATGGGTCGGTTTGAGTCGATTATTGGTCAAAATCATAACTAAACCAACTTAGTCGATTTTTAAATTTCTAAAACCAAACCAAACCAAACAAAAAAATAACCGTCGGTTTGATTCTTGTCGGTTTAGTTCAGTTTGGTTCGATTTTTTCAGTTTATAACTTTAGCTAATGATAAAATTTGAAAATTAAAAAACAAATCCAATCTAACATATGAGATGTTAACCGAGTGTTGTATCTTAATCTTGAAACTAAGATGTCAACTGAGTGTTATACTTCGGCAAAGCTATGAACAACACTATATGAACGCTTCTAAAAAAATATTTTAAAACTACATTTAACAGAATTCTATGATAAATCTCCCAAAAGGTGAACGCATACACTTCTTGCTCTACAAGGTTCAAAAAGAAAGTTAAATTAATGATGTCTATAGTCAAATGAATCTCAGCTATGAATTTTAATATACAACAAGATATTATTTTCACAAGTAGTATCTTTTGTCATTCAAAGTGCGAAATTACTTAGAATCTCATAAGGTTCTATCAACTAGATGAAGCAATGACTTAATGTGTGTAATACCCCGTACTTTTCCTAGCTTGAAAAGTTTCTCCAAGAATATTAGAAACTTTATTTGAAAGATGAATCTACTTTTGTACACGTGATATTTTCAATATTTTTACTTTTAATCACGTGGAGAATCAAATAAGCTTTCCATCGATACCAAATTCGCCCAAATCCGACATCCGGGTGAAGAGTTAGAGCCTTTTTAGTGAGACAGTGTATCACCTGAGCCTTCAGCGCATCGCGGAGATAGCTCAAATGGCAATTGTCAATTTTCAGTATTGCTCCATGATAGTGGTACGTCACGTCAAACTTTTAGATCACAGACAAGGTGGCAACGTGATAGCTCCGCATCGCATCGTCGTGCAATTTCCCATTTGTCACTTTCCAGTGACTTAGTGCGATAGTGGTGCGTTGCGCCAAGTATGAAAATCAAGAAATTTTCTCAGAAATTAAATACGTATCCTAGGGTTAAAAGGGTCAATTTCCCACCCTATATAAGCCTTATAACATGAGATTTTGGCCATAATTGAGCAACTTATACTCAATTACTCTCAAAAACTCTCTAGAAATAAGCCCTAGGGTTTTCATAGAAGGTTCAATTCCAAGGGAATTCACCATCAAATTTCAAGAATCTCTCTGTCAATCTTTGTAGAATCACAAGCTAAGGTATGCGTAGTTTTCATTCATGGACTCCTTTCGCCCATAAAGCCCAAGAATCTCTTTTCTAAATTCAAGTTATAGATTTTCTTTATGAATTTCATGATTGGATTGCTCTTGTTCATGTTGATAATGACTAATTGCATTCTAATCCATGTTTGGTGATAAATTGCATATGTAATCGATTAGTAATGATGTAGATTCATGTAAACCTAGGATTAAAACCCTTGGATGATGAAATTAGATATGAATCATGATGTTTGATTGTTGTATAATGTTGTCGACATGTACCATGCCTGTCATATGTATAATTAAATGCCTAGATGAAGGAACAATGCCCCAATAGTATGATATCATGAAATCCCCATATATGTACAAGCTTATCCACATCACATGTTTGATAAAGTGCTTCAATATATGAATTATGAATTGTGTTATTGGTCATTTGTTCAAGTAATCCATGCTATGTCAGTTTCTTCTCATCGAGTCTTGGGGGTACTTGTACCCGAATATTTAGCTGTGTGCCTAGAGTCATGTCATGTTTTCACGATCTCCTTAGTCAAGCTATGATCCATAGAACTCTGTCAGTCATGTGACTCAGGAAATCTCAGAAATCTCAGCAATCTCAGTAGTTCAGTAATCTCAGTGATCTCAGTAACCTCAGTATTCCTAGTCAGTCTCAATAACTTCAGTATTCTCAGTCGGTCCTCAGAACTCAGTACATTCCATCAGTCAATGGAACTCAGTAAATTCAGTTTAGTTCTACTAAACAATACCACTAGCATTAGTTCAGTTCAGCTAATCAGCTCAGTTCAGCTAATCAACTCAGTTCAGTTAATCAGTTCAGTGTCTTTTAGATGGGAGTAGGATTCAGCATCGAGCGAGCCTAGGGATGGGGACTGACCCGCTAGATAGGACTAAGATCCCTAAAAGCAATCCCTAAGTTCCAGAACTACGTAGCCAACGTAGGTATGAGATGTCACCCGTTAGATAGGACTGACATACTCAGGGATCACTCGTTAGCGCATTTAAATGTATAGGACTGATCCCAGGGGTCACCCGCTAGATTAGGACTGACTCCACAGCAGTTGTCTTTATCAGTGGTGCGGTACTGATACCCTTCCAGCTGGGGTTACAGGTTGAACCCCAATTAGCTTAGTATGGGGTATGTCGGTTAGATGAATATATCCCACAGTTTTAGTTATAGAATCAGGACTGTCAGATACAGTCAATTCAGCTCAGTAGTACATATTTAGGACTATCAGATACAGTCACTCCTTATCATTATAAATAGACTTCAAGATCGCCCATTAGATAGGGCTGATCTCAACTATGGTCAATCAGTATCAGTATCATCAAATTTAGAGATCACCCGCTAGATAGGAAATATCTCAGATTCAATTACTCAGATATAGTATAAAACTCAGCTAGTTCCATCAGATTCAGGACTATCAGATACAGTCACTCATGTTATCAGTATTTAGCTTCAGGACTGTTAGATACAGTCAACCAGACCAGTTCTTCATAATTAGAACTGTCAAACACAGTTATTCATGTATCAGTAACATATTATCAGTCCCTCAATATTCAGTAATACAGTATCAGTCTTTCTCACTCATCAGTGACTCAGATGTCTATATCAGTAAACTCAGTAGTTAGAACTCAGTATTCAGTCCTATCACAATCTCAGTTACAGTTACGTAGTCATGCATGTATTCTGACGTTCATGTTAGTCAGTCAATTAGTATTGTTCATGCATATGAACCATTTGTATCCAGCCTACCTCACTTGCATACTAGTACATGCAAAGTACTGACGCATTTATCACTTTTCAATTCACTAAATTTGAATATATTTCACATGACAAATTTTATTAGGCAATTTCAATTGAAACATTCCACTAAATATCTTACCTTCATAGATCTTTTAGAATTAATGTTCATACATTCATTTAAGATCTCTAAATTATGTAGTTTGACCAATTCAACATGCTGTTTTTTTAGAAAGAATAATCAAATTTATATAACTTTTTATAAATCTAAATTTATTTGTTTACAATCAAATTTTTTTCTAAAATTATTAAAAAGAAAACTCAAGTAAAGTAAAATGGACCTATATATTGATTTATGAGTTTTCTTCTAAAAACAGTAATACATTTAATACATACACAAACTGATATCAATTGTGAGAAATAAAAACTTTGTCTATCAAATAGTTCACATCTGCTCTACCTACTTTTGAGTTTTGATCCTATCTTGCACTTGTTTTCTATTCAAAGTTATTTGAGATACATTGGGATAAAAAATATATACAAAGATTAAGATTAAATATTTATAATACGATTTTAAAAATACTATCACAAAGTATAAATTCAAGAAATTGTTATGAACTTTAACAAAAATATACGCAACCGAACATGATGGTGAAGGAGATACATGTTGGATTATGATGAATAAAAAAATAGCAAAAATAATTTATTTTTTTAAATAAAATCATTGTAAACAAAATAACCTGAATATTAAGATAAAGATGAAAATTCATGCATCTACATATAAAAAATAAAAATATTAAATTATTATTATTTTTTTTAAAATGATGAATATGAAAAATTCAGGAATAAAGTTAATGATTAACAACAACAATAAATAGAAAGAAAGTTTAACATTATATGAATGTAACCTGTAGTGTGTGTGTGTGTATATATATATATATATATATATATATATATATATACAAAGGTTCAAAAGTTGGAGTGGTATAGTAAGAAAGGTTTAAAAGATAGAATTTCATTCTAATTCAAATTCTATTTAAATTTAAATTTAAATCTCTTATCAATTTGCTAAAATATTTTTTTTATTCCTCTTTATCCTTGCTTTTTACAAACATCATGCATATTTATCTTATACAATCTATAGATTTAATTGATAGAAATTTTTGAAATCTATTCAAACATTTTTAATAGTAAATAATGAAAAATAAACGAAGACTAATCTATCCCTACGTGTTCTTTCTTTTTTTCCCCTTTACCTTTTTTCTTTTTTTCTTTATTTCTTTTGTTTGCTTGTAAAAGAAATTATTTTTTTATAATATATATATATATATATATATATATATATATATAATTTAGATTAAAAAAATTCTAAGATAATTGCATTTAGGGATGAGATTTGGATATATATATATATATATCCAACAACAACAACAATAACAATAAACCCAGTGTACTCCCACAAAGTGGGGTCTGGGGAGGGTAAAATGTCCGCAGTCCATACCGCTACCTCCAAAGAAGTAGAGAGGTTGTTTCCGATAAACCCCCGACTCCACGTAGTGAATAGTAACCATAGTGTAGTGAAGCATGATGGATGACATAACATAAAAAGGAATAAGACATATTAAAATAAAAATAAAATAAAGTATAAATCCAAGCAATACTAAATAAGATAAATAGGCGCAATAAATAAGAGATAAACGATAGGGCATCCAGAATACGACACCCCCTAGTAGTAATAAACATTCACAGACCAGGGACACTTGGGCCCTCCTGAATAGTGGATCCAACCTACTTGCTACAACTCACACACTCATCCTAGCCTTCTACCCTTATCCGCAACTTCCACGTAACACACCTCAAATCCTATTGAGGCGGACTGGCGCCCGTAACCGAGGAGGCCTGGGAGAACTATCTCATAACCTTATACTTCTCAGCATACCTCTATGACAACTTGAGATTCGGACAGCATCATGTCGCATATAAAAGGAAATAATCACCTGTATAAGCTCGAGCACACATATATATGTATATACAATACTTGGTCGTTGGAGCCATCACATCTATTAACAAAACACCACCTTGACTGTACATTAGGTCTACAAAGCCTCTAGACAATACACAGAGTTTAACTAAGGTCGGGACACACCCCGCCATATAACTAACTTCTATACAATACCAAAAGTGGCTGGATATGACACGAAAAGCCCGAAGCAAACTGGAGCTCACCAAAAGCAGCTGGGTATCCTGGCTTTTACTTGTGCGGTGTATGAGCTGAGGTACCTGTGCCTGCAGCATGAAATGCAGGTCCCCCGTGGGGGACGTCAGTACGAAATATGTACTGATTATGTAAAGCTGTAGATAATCACATATGATATAGGAGCTCAATAGAAATCAGAAACAAGTGAATAAATTGTAATAGGAGTGGACCACACTTACTAGAACTTGTGACAACCTGTACATTGTATTTATTCAATCACTTTACCTTCGTTCTTATCATCTTTGTAATCTTACTGTAATGTACTGTGACCATTAGGCTGCCTCCAGTACATATCAACTGGGATCGACCCATGCTAGGCCTATGCCCCTAGGATACCACCCATAAACACATAAATAGGGATTAATCCATGATAGGCTTATGCCCCTGGGATACCACCCGATAAGAGAGAACTTTCATCACTTAGTTCAATTAATCTTTGAGATTGTTATTTCGGCCGCCACCACATTTTTGATACTTTGAAATAATGATACATCAATAAGAGAGATATAAATAGACCATCAATGCAATAACAATGAAGTAAGAACTCATTGACACATCAATGAAGTATTTTGGAGTCATCAATGCCATAACAATGAAGTAGGAACTTATTGGTATATCAATGAAACGTTTTGGAGTCATTAATAGCACATGGATCTTGTTTGAGTAACCGGATACCTTCTGACATTCATTAGTTCAATAAACATGTAAGATTTGGAAAACAAGTAAGTATTGGAATGTCTTGACATCTTGTAGGGTGGAAACAAGTTCATTAGTAACGTAGGACATCATACAAAATCATTATGGATCATATGTTACTGAATAACTTTGGAAACTTTCTTAATAGAACAATTGTTCACTTTCATGCCAAAGATATGGTATAGAGTATGCTTTCCATACCTGACTATCAACCTTCAATACTAGTCTCAAATGGACTTCCCATCTTTTCGGATTACTTATCTACAATGAACATATATAGCAATCTAGTATTAGCGACCAAATGTCACAATTCAATTATTTGAATTCACCAAACTAGTGGTTAAGTAGTAAGCCTTAATTACACCATAAAGGGTGTCACTTTAACCCTCCTATACTCCAATTACATTCACATGCCATGCATATTCATACAACATCCTCCAATATCAAGTTTAGATTCATTTATCCTTCCAACCAATCCATTAAACCAAATTGAGCCATAGACATAAATAATCATCAATTCAATAGTATATCACCATATCCACCTTCCATAACTCAATTACCATATCCACCTTCCACAATTCAATACAACCAAACCATGCAAAATAGTCCATAACCCTATTTTCATCACCTTTCAATAACAACCAATACATATAATCCTTTATCACACATATACATATAGAAGAGAACAAAGGCAAACAATATTCATACCTTAGAATTCACCTCTTGATTATGCAATCTTGTTTGCACAAATAATAGGTGCCGTTTGAAGCTCTTGAGATGACAAACGCAGTTATCGGATTACTTTGGAATTTCTACGGTTGAATCGAAAGTAATTTAAAGGTCAAATTTGGCTAAGGTTTGTTCTTTCTCAATGATTGATGATGAAAATGAGTTTTTGAACTCATATACACGTATATATACACATATTCCCGTCCATAATATCATAGGGAATGAGCAAAGTGCCTTTAAAATTTAAATAATGTCAAATCTGTCCTTTGGTGGACTGTTTTGATAAGCTAAAGTAGATCGACCATAACTCTTTGCTCCGATATCGGATTTGGGTGAAATTGGTATCGTTGGAAATATAATTCAAAGGGATTTCATTTCATATAAAGTAGGCCACCCAGTTCGTCCTGTACAAGGAGTTATAGTCGTTTGAAGTTGACCCTAAAAATCTGTTTTGAGAGGCTGAAGTAAAATGAGTATAACTCCTTACTCAGACGTTGGATTTGGATGAACCAATTGCATTGGAAAGAAGACTCAAAGATATTTCTTTTCATATGTCACAGATCTCCCAGTTCATTATATTAAGGGAGTTATAATCGTTCAAATTTGACCCAAAAAATTGGCTGGCCTCAGTAGTTTGTGTGCAGGAAATTTTCCTGCACATTTACTATTCCCAATATCCCGGCCACCGTTTTATAGTTTCGAACGTGCTCGATTATATCTGAAACCTATCCATTTTTGGAAATCTTTATATCGTTGGAAAGCTTATTCAATAACCTTCGTATGGAACCATCGACGGGCAAATTCCGGTATAAATAAAATAAAAAAATTAATTCCATATAAATAAGACCAATACACGTACTTGAATACGCCAATATATGTACTTGAATATGGGGTGTTATATCCTTCCCCCCTTTAGGACATTCGTCCTCGAATATTAGCATAGTTATTCAATCGAAACAAGTTCAAGTCCATCATTAACATTCACATCATCACATAAATACTATGCATATATAAAAAAAACTTACTTGTTAATGTTCTAACTCCGTTTCTTGAACTCCCTCTTCATCTTTGAACAAATGAGGGTACTTAGATTTCATTGCTTCCTCAGCTTCCCATGTAATCTCTTTCCTTTGACGATTTCTCCAACGTACTTTCACCGATGCTATCTCTTTATTTCTCATCTTCTTAACTTGGCGATCTAGAATAGCAATAGGCACTTCCTCATAGGTAAGATCTTCCGTAATTTGCACATCCTCAGTAGAAGTGATATGTGATGGATCTCCGATGCACTTTCGAAGCATTGACACATGAAATACCAAATGTACTAATGAGAGCTCTTGGGGTAGCTTTAATTCATATGCTACTTGTCCAAACCTTCGAGTGATCTTATATGGGCTTATATAACGTGGAATCAACTTCCCTTTCTTGCCAAATCTCATTACCCCTTTTATTGGTGATACCTTCAAAAATACCCAATCACCTATAGAAAACTCTAGCCCTCTCCTTCTACTATCCGCATATGACTTGTGTCGACTTTGGGCTGTTTTCAGTCGTTGCTGAATTACTTTAACCTTCTCTATGGCTTGATAAACAAGATCCGGTCCGAACAAAAGAGTTTCACCCACTTCGAACCATCCTATTGGTGCTCTACACTTCCTTCCATATAAAGCTTCATATGGTGCCATTTTGATACTTGAATGATAGCTATTATTGTAGGCAAACTCAATAAGAGGTAAATGATCATCCCAGTTGCCCTTAAAATCTATTACACAAGCTCATAGCATATCTTCAAATGTTTGGATGGTACATTCTGCTTGTCCATCTGTTTGAGGGTGAAAAGTTGTACTCAACTTCATTTGTGTTCCCAAACACCTCTGAAAAGACTTCCAAAAGTTTGCGGTAAATTGGGTTCCCCGATCTGATATAATAGAGATTGACACTCCATGTAATCGGACTATCTCTTTAATGTACAGCTTCGCATACTCTTCAACTGTGTAAGTGGTCCTATCTGGTAGGAAATGTGCGAATTTGGTAAGCCTATCAACAATCACCCATATAGAATCAAACTTTTGGGATGTACGAGGCAAACCAATAATGAAATCCATGTTGATTGTGTCCCACTTCCAGGTTGGAAGATCAATGCATTGCATATAACCTCCGGGTTTTTGGTGCTCAACTTTAACTCTTTGACAATTTGGACATTCAGCTACAAATTCTGCAATGCTCTTCTTCATGTCATTCCACCAATACACATCTTTCAAATCTTGATACATTTTGGTTTATCCTGGATGAATGGAATACCTTGAAAAATGTGCCTCTGTCATAATCTTCTTTCTTAGCCCGTCTACATCCGGCACACACAATCGGTTTTGGAACTGAAGTACTCCTTCTCGCGTAAGCTCAAATGCCTTGGTCGCACCACTCTGAACGTTCTCCTTAAGCTGTAATAAAATAGGATCTGCATATTGCTTCTCTTTCACTTTAGCTACTAATCAAGATTCCGCAGCATTATGTACGATAAGCTCTTTATTCGGAGTTTCAAGAAGGCAAACTCCCAAACTAGCTAACTGGTGAAGATCTTTAACCATCCCTTGCCTTTCTATAGGCGCCATCATAGCCTTACAACTTAACGCATCAGCTACCACATTTGCTTTTCCTGGATGGTACAAGATATCAATATCGTAGTCCTTTAATAGTTCAAGCCATCTCTGCTGCCTTAAATTTAGATCCTTTTGATTAAAAATATATTGCAAGCTCTTATGGTCAATATATATATCAACATGAACCCCATATAAGTAGTGGCATCATATCTTTAAAGCAAAAATAATTGCTGCCAGCTCAAGATCGTGTGTAGGATAATTTTTCTCATGTGGCCGCAATTGTCTAGAAGCATATGCTATTACCTTACCATGCTGTATCAATACACATCCTAAACCAATTATGGAAGCATCATAATACACTGTATACCCTTCGGTGCCTTCTGGAAGTACCAACACGGGTGTAGAAATCAACTTGTTCTTTAAATCTTGAAAACTCTTCTCACAGGCATCATTCCATTGGAATTTGGATGCTTTATGGGTTAGCTTGGTTAAGGGTGCTGAAATGGAAGAAAATCCTTTAACAAACCTTCTATAATAACCGGCCAACCCGAGAAAACTACGAATCTCCGTAGGCGTTGTGGGCCTTGGCCAGTTCTTCACATTACATATAATATAACCTTGCATAAATAGTCTACAAAACAACACAAAACTCGTAAAAATAGTCCATGAAACAACATACTTTCTGCATAAATAGTCCTTAAAACAGTCTAAAGTTACCAAAATAGTCCATAAAATATTTGAGTCACTAAAACAATCCATAAACAGCCTACGGCGTATGCGAATTTGATGTTAAATGTTAATTGTGAATGTGAATTACTAAATATTATATATATATATATATATATATATAACATTATGTTATATATTAATATAATATAATATTGTATTATATATATATATATATATATTATATATATATAATAATATATATATATATATATATAGATATATTATTTATAAAATTTTGATTTTTCGGTTTAAACCAAATTTTTTTTAAAAACCTAATCGAAAAATCAAAATTCTAAAATTACAAACCGAATTCGATTCGAAAAAATGAAAAACCGAAACCAAAATTAAATTTTGATTTGGTTTTTCTGTTTTTTCGGTTTAAATCAAAATATGTCCACCCCTAATTAATGCTATTTAGGCCGTTACATCCAATAAATCATGCTAATCTATTTAATTATTTCTTTTATCTATAGGATGTATCTAATACATGCCATATGTATCTTCAGAGCATAAAAGTTGGGACTTTTTATGAAATTTTGAAAATAGTTGGGATTTTTGGTAAATACTGATAAACATGTTGTTATATATGTAGTTTTTTTATATATATTATTTAGTTATTTATTTATATTATTATTATTATTATTATTATATTTTATTATTATTAGTATACTACCACCATCACACGTATGTACCACTATTATTACTACTAATGTTATTTATTTATAGATTATTATTATTATAAAATATTTAGTGTTTATTTAGGACTCTTCAACTATGAATTTCTAATTTTAAGCTAATGAAAATTTCTTTTTCTTCTAAAAGCCTAATATTTCTAAATTCAAATAATTTCATATAATTTATTACAATATTATAAGTTGTCCTAAAAATTGCCAAGTGACTTATTCTTGTGTTGCCACTTGACTTCTTCTGGTACTTCGTTCTCTGCTTTATAATATATATAGATTTGTAACTTAAAAAGGTGACAAATAACTAAAAATAGAGGGAGTATAAATTTCAAAATAAAAGAGGTGGTTCAAGTTTTAATGGATTAAATTTATATTTATTGGAACTATAAAAATTAAGTTAATTTATTTTATTAAAATTTAAGTCAATGAGTTCAATGCAGCTCTTTTCAAGAGCTCTCATGTGTTCAAACAGTGGAAACAACCTCCGCACATATGCAAGGTAAGCTTCATACAACAAACACTTGTAGTCCGATCCTTTTTCAAATCTCATGCATAATATGAATTTTAGTGCACCGAACTAGCCTTTTTAAGTCAAATGAGTTCTTCATGAAGAAACCTGAAACGACCAAGTATTATTGCCCAATATTTTTGATGATCATACATTTTTAGGAGGTCCAACTCATCCTACAATTGTAAAATACTTCCTCCGTTTCGGAATAAGTAAATTATTGAGTTATTTATTGGTGTTTCAAAATAAGTGAATCATTGAATTTTTTTTCAAATTTGCCCCTATAATTTAACAACCAATTAACTTTTAAAAATATATTACAAGATCAACTTTTTTTTTTTTTTTTGGGAGGACGGGGAATGAAAAATTGTATTAAATCTATGTCTTTAATGTTTTTTTTCTTAATATGTGTGCCAAAATCCAACAATTAATTTATTATGAAAAGGACGAAGTAGCTTTTAATGATTCTTGATTTAATGACGAATATGCAAAGCATGGCTCCGTTGCGAAGATTTGTCCAAACCGATGCTCAAACATATATCACCAATATCCGAACTCAATTAATGAGCGAGTTTTCATATTAAAAATGCCACCTAGTGAAGTTTCTATGACTTCTATGACCACAAATACATCAATGACATTACACTCAGAAACCTTGGTTTATCTGGAGCCTTCATCAGAAATGAAGCGCACACACTTGATTGTCTGGTTATACATTGAGATTGTGCAGCATCTCAGCTTAAATGAAACAAAATTCCAGGATAAACTTCAAATATGTGCTAATTGATGAAAGCAAAATCAGTTTTAGCTGAGACTATTAGTGCACTTGAGAGAGAGCAGTATCTGATTCCTCCATGTTATTAAAGGCAAATGGTGTTGTCCCACTGATCTGCTTCCTGCAAATCCAAAAAAGTACATCGGAAACATAATCTAAACTCTCATGGTACTACAGCTCATTGACACAGAAAATTAATGGAATCTGATCAAATATCATTCAGAACCTGCCGTTCCTTTAATTCTATCTATTCATTTGGTGAATCTACATATATCTGCCTAGCCAGTTTATTCAAAACTGGTGAAATAATAGCAACTAACTGTGTCACATGGAAGTGAGATAGATAAAAGAGCAGTTACAGAGACACGAATTGACTAACAAAAGAACATATACCAAGAGAAGCAGAAGAAAGATTGGATACCTTTGTGGAATGGTAGATTCTTGTGATAATGCCTTCTCTAGTCTCTCTTCAAATGGTGTTGCATGCCAACTTACTTTCTGATCCTGCTAAGTCTCAAAGTCATCAGCTTTAAAGTTATTGAGTTATGCAGCTCAGAGTTGGGATGTCAACAGAAAATAAGGATAAAAGAGAGGGCTAAAAAACTAAGCAGGACAAACCTCCTTATACTTGTTAGTTGAGTTAGGAATCCCGTTTCCATCCCACCATTTAGGAGATATCTGAGAATTTTCATCTTCTTTCCAGTGAGCAGCAACCAGTCCAAGTATAGGCCTATCTCCAGGTGTTCTGCCATAATGAACATGGTTACTGTAAACAGAACTATTGTGCTGCTTACCCTCATTTTGATTGATTGAAGATGGTTTCAGCCGCGAAGACAAGCTGGCTTCTACTTTTGAATCTTTATCAGCTGAAGCTTCTCTTGATGCAAACATTCCCAGTTCAGATGAAAAGCTTGCTTCATTTGGCAGTTCACCAGATTCTGTCATGTTACTGGACCATAATTTGGAATTAGAATCTTCATCAGACAACTCCTTCAGCTGTGATGCTCTATCCACCGGGTTTAAAACTGGATAAACATATTGAGACCTGATCCGAGCAGTTTTTCCTTTTGCAATGTTGTCTAAATATGTTGGAAAAACAGTTCCTGGTGTTTGCATTTCATCACTTAGTTTTAGTGGGGTTGGGTAGGGAGAATTCTTCAATGCATAGTAATTGCCAGAAAACTCGGCCTGCTTTGACTTTTCACTGTCAGATGCAGATGAAGTACTTTTGGATGAGACTGCAGACAGATCAGACTTACAATCAAAGCGAACAATTTTGTTCGTGTACTGGGCACTGGGAGCAGAGGCTGGAGAAACTTCAGAAGCTGCGTCTCTATGAGCTTGATTAGAACTAACCTCAATGGATGTCGGGGTTTGAGGATACCCACTACCATGAATAGAATTCTTCGGCAAACTTACATCACTTTGTCCATCCGCCGTGCAACTACAGCGACATAAGACAACATGAGATGTAAAAAATATAGACACACTTGCTAAATGAATACTTCCCATTAAAATAGCAAGGGACATTTAAAATGGAATTTTATCCATAAGTAACTTCTTTACACCATAATTATAGGGATTGGCTGAAGACATGCTATATGTAAATTGACCAGCGTCTTTTTAGACCAAATTCTACCTGCTAGATGTATGAGCCAAGGAACCAGATTGTTTTTCCCGTCCATTGCTTTTAATAGGTGTAATAGGGTGATCAGGTAGCAAATCCAGGTTGAGCTTTTCAACAGCAACATCAGAGAGCCAAGACTTGAATTTTAAAGGTTCATCTCCTTTTGAAGCTGATAGATCTTTGCATTTAGCCAAGCCTTTTCGAATTTCAGCAGGAGTCTCAGGTAAAGTTCCACAAGTTTTAAGAAACTTGGCCTGCATAATAACTAGACAAATTTAGACAATGCAAAAATCATCACAAAATAGGCGGGGAACCCTCAAACTGGAGGTAACCGGACTTGATGGTTACTATCTTAAGGAAGTTGCAGAAATTATCAATGTCCAAAACTATAAGAAATACGAGATAGTCTGTTAATCACAAGTCACAACAATTAGCAAATCTAAGAAGTACAAGAATGCTGCATTACTCAAGCCTCTAAATGACTAATCACATCATACATAGTATTGGATCTAAATTCACAAACCTTCAATGCATTTCGGTAAAACCTTTATACTGTACTTTCCAAAGTGTGAAGTGATATAAATCCAAACAGAGGTAATAAAAAACATGCAAAGGTCATAATGATCAACAAGCTTCATAAAAATATTCAAAAGGATGGTAAAGATTGACAATTCATTGAACGTAAACCAAATTGCACAACAATCAATAGAAACAGCTATAACTCCATTAACAAATGTTAGATCTAAGAGAAAATTCATTCAAGAATAAATAAAAATGAATTCACTTTCAGTAATTGGAGGCAGACTAGGGGCTGGCAGGCATGCCCCCGGCTCCTTAATTTTGAAATTGGAAGATATAACAGCTAGTAGGATGAAATATGATTCAGAAAAAAACTAAAGGGAGAGTAGATAGTAACCAAGAACAAATATTGATTTCTCTATTGGTTTGATTCACCACTAGGTTGAACTAGACCATCGGCACCCCATTGTTGCCTGATTACCTATATCAGTTGCATTAAACTTTATTATCTGCACAAAGGAGCAGTTGCTATCCTACATAATTAAAAATGTCTTCTTTCTATATACAGATTTCTGCATCTACTCTGACTGGAAATTTTGATGTGCTACCTAATGCGCACTGTTTAACTTTCACAAAACCATATCTCCAAGAAACTGAACATAAAAATGACTCCCAAACTCTATTCAAATTTCACAAGAGTGGAGGTGTTTCAATATGAGGAAAATATCAGGTGCTAAGAAATGAACATCTCTACCATTTGAAGAATACAAATAATAGGCAGTTGAATAACTTCTATATTATCATCTTTCTTATAGTTGGTCGATTTGAAATGGTTAACTTAGTTAGCTGCTTTAGAGTATGAAAAGGATGCCTTCTTGTTCTATCTTGACAAGTGTATTAACTCTTCAAATCTTGCATTATCTTGCCAATTGTATTAAATTATCGAAGGATCGGATGCCTTCTTGTACCATATATATCTGTTATATTTCAGCACTTAGCTCTTATATATGAAATATACCTACATTTCCGCATAAGAACAGAACTCCTAAGCTCACTAACATGGAAATTAAAACATGAAAATTAGTGGAAATTATCTACTTTATGCGTGCAGCTTACTTAAGTTTACGTTACAAGTAGTTGATTTTATGTACCCTATCCTCTTAAAGTAAGAGGAGAATAGCAAGGAATTTCATCTTTTCTCTGCTTTTATCAAATCCCACATACATATGGAATTGTTGCAACTTAAATTTTATAACGGAGAAAGGCTTGTTTAATCATTAAACTTGGGAAAATGAACCTGATCCCTGAGCTCTGTCGAGACCAGCTCAGACTTAGGTGTTCCTCCATCTTGATTAGCCCTTTCTGTTTCATGCAAATCATCATCCTCGCCTTTTTCTGACATCATCAGCATAGAAACTTATGAGCATGAAAATATTTAATGAATCGACAAGAGGAAGGCAAAATCAGTTCAATTTGGCTAATACTGTGATAACAGATAAGATTTCTAAGACATAAAAATAAACAATAAGCTACCTTCAGAGTTGAAAAGTGAAGATAATGGACTCCTATTGCGAAACGCCACAGGTTCCTGATCAAATAACAAAAATAGCAATGTGAGGAATTTTGGATTTCTTCCATATCTAGCAGATTTACCACAATCCGGTAGCTATAGTCTATAGATAGAATGATCAGAAATTCATTGTTATATAAAGCAGCTTTAAACAGAAAATTCATCCTTATTAGCCACTGAGAAATCAATCGACAGAAAGAAAGACAAACATTATAGTAAATAGCACTCACTTTGTCCCAATTCCTGTGACACAACTAGAATTTCGAGATTCAAATTTCTAATCTTTTAACAATGATTCAAACATAGAACCTTTAAGATTGTTGAAATAAAACTTATGTATTTGTAAGAAAAACATAAAAAGTACTACAAATCATAATAATCAACAACTTAAAATATCTAATTACATGCAAGGAAATTCTGGGCAAAGAAAAACTTAGTTAACTTTCCAAATTCCAACTTTGTCACGTAAATTGAGATGGAAAGAATATCTTTTTCATTCTCCTTTACTAAAATTTCTTCAGCAATCAAACTAAAAAAAGTAGAATTTTGGTCACAGATCATCTAGATCGACTCATTTTCTTTTTCATTTTCATCAAAATTTCACCAGTAAAAATCACAAAAAATGCGTAAATAAAGACGTATATACGACCTTAGGAGCTATCGACTGGGAAACTAGATGAGATTTGGAATCAACACAATGAGGAGCACGAGGAAGAGATCCATCTCTGATACGGAAACATCCAAAGAGACATCCCATGGCAGCGACAACCAGCACTCTAAACACTCCAAGGATATCCCGATTATTATTCGTATTGTTGATCTCTTCGAAAGGTAACCTAGACCATAACATATTTCTCAGATTATTATCTCATTCTCCGATTACCAGCACAATTGATTTGATTTGATTTGATTTGATTGATAGATAGAGACGGAGTTTCTCTTCGAGTTTATCCGTCAATCACCATGAAAGTGAAAACCCTAGCTAAGCTTTCTGAAATTCAGAAATATAAAGAGATGGCAAAATTATTATTGGTGGGCTGAGGAGTCCCTCTATTGAGAGCCCCCTTTTGGATTTTGAATTTCAAAAACGGAGGGAAAATAAAAAAAAGGCTTTTCCTTTTCTCTGGATATTTTGTCCTCACTTGCGACTTGCGAATATACAGTGGGTGAAACTCGCTCTGGTTAAGTGACGCGTGTGCCGATCGGATGCATCTGCAAGTTAAGCTTGTGCTTATCGCGTGATTAGTTTAATTTGTTAGGGACTAATTTGATTAGGACAGTAATCCTTTCTATTACTAAGTTTTAGCTGTCCAAAATATTTCAAACTTCCAAAAAAAAAAAGAAGTTGGAAGAAAAAGAAAGTTCATTGAAGTTACACCCTCTGCCTAATGTTTGATTCACAAGTAGGTTTTAACTTAGAAGTTGGTTTAGATAAGCTGAAAAAAAGTGATAGAAAAAAAACTCTTTAAAAGTACTGAACTTATTTTTAAAATAAACAGTTAAGTGTTTGGATAAAAGTGTTGAAACTGAAAAAAATAAATTATTAATATGTTTGGTAAATAGTAATTTTTTAAGCATTTTTTTAATCAAAATGACTGAAATACCCCTATAGCTGTTAATAATATATAGAATTGATTATTATTAATTTTTCATACTAAAATGATTTAAATTAAAATTAATATATATTTTAATATATATATATATATTAATTATGCATTAGCAAACTTTGTAGAAAGAAAGCACCACCAAATTTTTCTATTGTCTACGTGCTCAATATGCATTAGCATAACCAATAATTACTTGATTAAGGCAAAACCAATAACTAACTTTGACAAGCATAAGAAAATCATAAGGGCAACAAGAGGACAATTTTGAAATAAGCAAAAATTATAAGGGCAAAAAAGTTATTTAATTGGTCAATGGAGAATAGATTATAAGTTGAAAAAAAACAAGCTCCCATTTGCAACTTATTGTTTTTAACTTAAAAAAAAGTCAAAAACAAATTTTTTTAAGCCATTTTGAAATTTGCCAAAAAG
This sequence comes from Capsicum annuum, assembly GCF_002878395.1. Taxonomy (NCBI): domain Eukaryota; kingdom Viridiplantae; phylum Streptophyta; class Magnoliopsida; order Solanales; family Solanaceae; genus Capsicum; species Capsicum annuum. The sequence goes on from NC_061117.1 coordinate 123,689,597, forward strand.
AGATTATAATCTATTTTGACTAGATTATCATCTCTTCCAAACGGGCACTAGGTCCTATTTGACCATAAAAATCATAATTTTTTGAAATTGAAATTGAAGTTAAAGTTGAAGTTGTAGTTGTAGTTGTGTTTAACCATGAATATAAATTAAAATTATTTTTGAAATTTTGTGAGAGAAGTATAAGTGAAAACAAGTAAAACTAGTTTTCACTTTTCCAAATATAATCTCAAAATTGTATTTGAAATTTTCATGACCAAACACATCTTATTTTCACTTTTTTCATTAAAATAAAATAATTTTTCAAAAAAAAAAAAATCATGGTAAAACGACTACTTCGAAGCTAATGATAAAAAACTACAGTTACACATAAGGATGATGATAAATAAAGTAGCTGGACAGAGGGAGTATAAATTTGATTTGCTGAAAAAGAAGATGACAATTGAGTGAAAATTGAACATATTGCATCTCAGCTATTAGGAGCCGTTTGATCATGAATATTATTTATTTTTTTTAGACAATTATTTCACTTTATTTGAAAAATAATATTTGGCCTTGAAAATTTCAATTAAACTTAAGTTATAATTAAAATTTAAAAAACAACTAAAACCTTATTTTTACTTTTATTTTTTTTCACTTTTTAAATTATTATCTTTTCAAAAGATACTAAATTTTTTATTTTCATAAAATAACTTCATTTAAATTACATAGAAAGAAGTTATAAAACTTCATTATCCTCTCTAGACGCACGTTAGGGTGACTTGCTATCATACGCCGGTGGTCGGAGATGGCGAGAGGACGACCAAGGAAAATTCTAGTACATGAGCAGACTAAAGGAAGAGTAATACTAGAAAAGTGGGAATAATCAGATCCAACCACTACTAAAAATTATCCTTATTGCAACGAACTTTTTGGTAACAGTTCCAAAAACATTGTAATAGACCCTCTATTATAACGGTTACAATCATTACAAAAAAAAATTATCCTGTTAAAATTAATTTGTGATATAACTATTGATATTGTTGAAGAACCGTTGCAATAGAGTATATTATAGCAACAGTTTCATGAACGCTTTATTTGAAAAAAGATAATATTGCAACGCTTTTATTTATTTTCCTCCCCAAAATTTCACTAAGTGCGCCAAAAAAACAGTGTCCCCAATTTCACTGATATTTCATTGAGCTCCGACCCAATTTCACTATGTTCCGACTGTATTTCTCTGAGCTCCGATCGAATTTCACTGTGCTTCGGCCGATTTCTCTCAAATCGGCCATTGTACAACTGCTCCGACCACTGTTCAGGAGCTGACGTTTGTGTAAAGCGATGGCCGCTGCTGACAATTGCTATTAAGGTCATTGATACTTCTCTTAGATTATAGTCTTTAGGACATGAAACACAAGCTGTTGTTTTCCCCAGGAACAGTTTTGACCTTTTATTTTTATAGGGAACTTCTGCAAATGTATGTTGTATACACCCTCATTTAGTTGTTTAACAGATGAATTTGGGTTTAGCGACATCCTGTGGGTATGGAGTGGTAGGCGTGATGTCCATTGTTGGGTTTGTGATAGAAAACCAAGAAGGTACTGTTCCAGATGTGTATTCTATGACTGTTGTTAGGGGTGTATAAATCGAACCATTAAGTCAAACCGAACCGATAAATCAAACCAAATTGAGGAAAAAAATTGACTTATGGTTTGGTTTGATTGGTTTGGTGTTGGCAAAAAAAAACTCTATCATTCTTGGTTTGATCTGGTATTAGCAAAAATAAAATCAAACCGAACCCAAACCGAACCGACATAATACATATATACTTTTAATTGTTTATACGTAAAAAAATATTACTTATAATCGACTTTCTAATTACTTTTATTACTTTTTTATATTCTGAAAATAGATATATATTCTTGGGCCGTTAATTATAATATTTATCCATTAGTAACAAATTAATACAAAGCCCAATACTAATATAAAAACCTAAAACTCTTCAATTGCTTCACTTTACATTTTACTTTCTAAATTTTTAGAGAGTACTCATTATTTCCCCATCTTACTTTCATCTTTACTTTTCTCAAATTCCTCGATCGTCAAGTTGTGATTTAGGTTTGTTTCTTTTTTTTTTTATGGAATTATGTAATAGTTAATTACTTTATGGAGTTACGTTTTTAATAAGTTGTCTCCAATTCTTCATTCTCTTATATGCTCACATTTTATGCGATGAGAACTTTCAGACAAGCTACTGTGACTAGTGACTTAGAAATTGAACCACTGGGTACCCACATAATATTACTTTGAGAGATAATAGTTTAGACGTCTTAGTAATTTGCCAACTTAATTTTAATTGAAACTACTATATGACCATTGTTTTTTTATTGTTTTAGTGAAAACATTTAATTTTTTTCTTCAATCACATTATAATTGTAAAAAAACCGAGAAAATCATAAAACCTAGAAAATTGAAAAAATCCGACTAAAACTGAAATAAAAAAACCAATTGTATATTGGTTTGATTTGGTTTATAGATTTAGAAAACCGACATTATTGGTTTGATTATATTTTAATGAAAAACCAAACCAACCCGACCTATGTACACCCCTAACTGATGTTTATTCTATTTACCGATATGGTCGATAAGTCATACGAAAAGCACTTCCAGTTTGAATAAGTGCAGGAGCTTGCTGCTAAAGGACTTGCATCCAAGGCACATTTAGATAACTTCGGTAGATCTGTGGGATAAATAATACTTCATTAGTTGATTAATCCTTTTGCTTCTTTTCATTAAACTTTTAACTAGAATATGCCCGGAACTTATTAATAATCACTCTAAATTGTTTTTCATCAATTACTTTTAGCCGAGGTTCTATCTGAAATAGCCTTTACTTTCACAAGGTAGGGGTAAGACTGCATGCACACTATCCTCCCCAAACCTCACTTGTGGGATTACACTAAGTATGTTGGTGTTTATTTACTTTTGGAAGATGCAAGCTATATATTAATTTTAACTTAAAATATGATTGGACTCGTGCTTCTGATGAAGCACAATGTATGTGATGTGTAAGTCAACTGATGAGATATCTGAGTATGAAGTTCTAATTATTGGTCGTCTTGTAATTAACTCCTTGCTGATTAATGCCTTTGCAGATCATCCCCCTCTCATTTCTAAAACAAACTTTGATAAGGTGCTTGCTCGTCAGCGACCAACAGTTAGTAAGTTAGACCTTGATGTGCATGAAAGATTCACCAAGGAGTTTGGAGAAGAAGGTTGAAGAAAAACTGATGACCATGGTCACGTCCATTCATGCAGTTGCCATGATTTGTATGTTACTTTTGTTTTGCCAGAAAAACACACTAATCTGTTCAAGTGCCATTTTTAAAATTGGAAAGTTGACGTTATTTACCCTTTCCTTCTGGGGGTGTCAGTTTTACATTTCATGTAGTTATCATTTTCCGTTCTGCAAATCTTATCGCAACCAATTGAGCAACTACAAGAACCAATTTTTATGTGATTTCCTCTCTTCTTTATGTTCATAGTTATTTTGCAAAATCTGAACTTGCCTTTTTTTATGAATGTCATTATACTTAGGATCCAACTTTTCATATGGTTGATTTATCAAAGGTGATCTTAGCTAGATAAGCTTTATATGACAAAAAATTTTCCAAGTACAACCTGCATTAACCTGCGTGCTTTTCGTATGACTTATCGATGATAAGTGATAGAGAATAAGGGCCTTCAGTTTTTTCTCATATATTAAATTTGAATAAGCGCCTTTAGTTTCCGTTATCGTGGTTCTATTTTTCATTTTTTGGGCCAGGGTCTTCGTAGATGCATCGAAGAAATTGTTTTTTCTTTTACCTATCAAAGGCTTGATAAGGAAGTTTGTGCTATTTCCAATTTTCCACCTATTTGGAGCCTTAGAACAACTTATATGGAGTGTAACATTACTTTTAAAACCCAGAGGAATAAAAAGTCTGGAGAGAAACAAGTACAATAGGACTTGATTATATTCCTTACATGTTTTAATGCATAAATTCCAACTGAAGGTTTACTTTTTCAATGTCTCAGGTCTCAAAGCACAGGAATCACTTATTGAAGGCTCATTTCTGTGTGCACCCCAAAATAAATTCACTTCTTCTATGCTTGAACCACAATGCATAACAAAGATACTTGAATTGTTGCAACTCCTTATCATTGGATATGCTTTCATTTATGGTCGATGTATTTTAACAGAATTTACTCTTTTTGGCAGGCCTGGTTTGTATTCCTATTAATCCCAAGAACTGCGATGAATTTGATCCTTCTGCTGTTCCAACCCTTTCCCAGGTGAACGATGCTCGATGAATTTGTCTTTAGCATTTTTAAGATATCATTGATTTGATTTCAATTGGTTGAAGAGTCTTGCTTTACCTATTACTTATGATAGAAAAAATTAACTTTTGTAATGTCATTTAGGAGACAATATAGAAATATGTATTTAGTACTATTATCATGTATGATCAAAATGAATTTTTCAAAACCAAATTAGCTAAGCTTGTCTATTGCCAAGATTTTCATTACCAAATTTTCAATTCTGAAGCAAATGGTTTCCTCGTAATCAAATTGCTGCTTTGCTGCCTCTTCTGATTGGTATTTTCTTAAATGTTCAATTGGTCAAGGTTAGTTGTAGTTCTTAGAGCAAAAGGGTGCTGAACCTGATCAAAGGAATATCTATCCTGTTTAGTCAAGATCATAATATTATTCTCTTCCAGTTTCAATAGATACTTCTGAATTTGGCATAATGCTCTCAGCTATTCTATCCATCATCTAGTTGAAGCATGACTGAGCTCCTCTGGGATAAGCTAACCATCATCATTTCCATGTTTTTCTGAGTGAACTCTCTAACCTTATCATGTGAATAGTTTTAACCAAATGCCAGCAAAGCAGTCATTTGTCAATTTTTTCCAGTTAATAATTTCAATAAGAAATTTGAGCAAATAGGACATTATAAACTACTTCAGAAGTTAGGTAATATGTACCAAAATTAGTACAATAGCACCATACTCAGAGTGTGCGCTGTCATCACCTCTACCTCAGAGGTAGAGAGACTATTTTCGATAAACCCTTAGTGTAAGATAAACAGTCCAAATCACCCTTGAAAAGCAGTTATAGGAGTGCAAGAATTGTACAAAAATTAGCATTGTTAGAGTTTGTGTACGGTCGTCATCTTCATGTTCATCATGCTCTCCTTGTTCTTCTACTACCACTCTTTTTCTTCCTCCTCTCAAGGTATATCAATTACTTTCCTTATTCCTCTATTTCCGTTTGTGTACAGTTGAATTTTGTGTTTTTCATTAGCTTTACCATGTGCAGATTTCGGGCTTCTTTGGAACTCAAGTGAGGCGTAATCCATCATCCCGCTCTGTTCATAGAGATTCACAACAACACGGTGTGCTTTTTGTTTCCTTTACCTTCATCAATACTATTTCATTAATTTGAAATTAAAATTTGAATTTGTTTTATTTGGGAATCTAATGATATGATGCCTATTTGGCTTCTGTTTCCTATTGTAGTTGGAAATTGGGCTTAATCGCCAATAAAGGATATGGCTAATCATTGAAATGATTAAGCAAAATTGTTATTTTGTTGAAATATAATACTTGGCTGGTACCTGAAGATATTGGGATTAGTTCTCTTGTTATCTGTTTTAGTTTGAAATTTGCTTAAATCGTTTTTATGGTCAGAAACGATATGTTAAGAGGTATTAGCCTTTTGGAACATAATTTAACTGTTATATTATTGAAATTGCTTACCGTGGTGTGCCAGGGTCGGGGGTTCGAAACGCCCCTCCAGCGAAGCTGGGGTGAGGGTGCGTAGGTCAGGCCCGGAGTGGTCCCCCCCCTCCCCGACACCTACGGAGTAGGTATGAACCGGGTCGTCGCATTATTGAAATTGATTAGTTTGTAATAAATTTTTCGATAATCAGAAACAGTCTCAGAAACCAAAAGGTACAGGAAAGGATTACAAAGGTTCTTATTAGCTTAGCCTGTTGGGTTTTAAGGTTAGATCACAATGATTCTGCTATTTATTTGATGGAATACGTGTAGTAGTTTCAACCTAGCTAATAAGTGTTTTCTGACTTTGTGTTGGATTGATTTGCTTGTTGGATTTTGGTGCAATTGTAAAGGCTGTTCCAAATTCAGCAGTAAGGTTACCACTTACTGCAGAAAATATTGAGAGTGTGCTGGATGAAATTCGACTATATCTAATTTTAGACAGAGGAAACGTTGTATTGCATGAAATTGATGGCAATTATTCGGCTCTCAACTGCCCATGACAAGCTGAAGTTGAGAAGACAGGTGAGAAATTTTTTGATTCGAAGTCTTGTATAAAAATATTGAAGTTATCCATGTATGACCTCTTAGGACTAAAGGTTCACTGAGTTTGTTCTAGTTTCATACTTTCTGTGGGCTGGTTATCTGCAATGAATCGATTTTCTTTTGCTTAATTTTTTCAATATCTTTTCTGTAAGGTTTTGAAGTCTTATGTTGAAACAGCTCTTCAAGTTCTACATTTTGCCATATATAATCAAGAACTGACTGAGATGGAGAAATGTGAGCAAGAAAGAGAAAAGGAATTGAGGAAGAATAGCAGCACTGACCATGATGCTGGCAGTAATGTTTCATCTCATAAACGCAGAGCTGAGAGTGATGCTGGTGATGAACCAACTCATCATGAAGCTGGGGGAGTTGGGGGAGTTACTAACTAAATTTTACATGCTTCAGCTGCTATCTGTTTTTTGTCTTGGGAATATTTTGTTTATCTGCTACAGGTACGTTTTTTGGTAAGTGGTTTTCTGATAACTGAAGTTTTCTCATCAAGCAAACAAAAGTGTATTGCAACTCCTTCACTATTAATTCCTTTGATGATCTATCTATATGGTGTTAGTTCGTTTTATCTATTTCGATGTTTCCTTCTAATATTAATGTTTCTAAAGTGTTCATTTGCATTCTTCTGGTAAAGTGGCAGTGAAGTAATGGAAACTGATGATACTCCTGCAGCTGAAATCAGCATATCTCCCGAGACGTCTGTGTAATTGACTAATTGATTATTGCATTCATTTATTTGTACTCTATGGTAGATGTCAATTATGGAATCCAACAAATATGAACTTGCAGATTGCAAGCATTCAATGAAGCACTTGGTAGGCACAGGAACTTACAACACGTGGAACAAATTCTAGTTGCCGATGTGGAGAGTGGTGTCAACAATGGGGCGACTGTACCTTACTTAAAGGAGGAGATAGAGAAATTATTACAGGTATGCAAGTTTCTGATTACAAATTTCTTCGACTTCTGAGTTCCAAATGAATGTGTAGATTAGCTCTTTTTTCACTAGTAGGCAACACTGAAATATGTATTACTTGGATACCACAGTTTTTGAAGGTCAAATAGCTAAAAAAAAAAAGGTAGCCCAGTGCACTAAAGCTACCGCTATGTGCGGTGTCCGGGGAAGGGACCCACCACAAGTGTGCATCGTACGCAGCCTTACCTTGTATTTCTGCCAGAGGCTGTTTTCAAGGCTTGAACCCGTGACCTCCTGGTCACATGGCATGACCAGCAACTGGTAGCCTTACCTTGCATTTCTGCCAGCGGCTGTTTTCAAGGCTTGAACCCGTGACCTCCTGGTCACATGGCAACAACTTTACCAATTACTCCAAGGCTCCCCATCGAAGGTCAAAATAGCTAATATTGGAAAATGATTTAATGTGCAGATGATGCAAGAGAACGACCAGTTGTGGATACACAGTGATACCAATGTAGTTTACTTCATGTAAACCTGTCCAGTTGGAGCTCCAAGTGCAGTTTGTCTCCTCTCTGATAGAATGTCCAAGCCTACGTATATGCGGGATACTAGAATGTCCAAGCCTACGTATATGCGGGATACCATCTGTCCAAGCCTACGTATTAGTAGTAGTATGACATACCTCTATTTATCCCCCACTTTGACACTCAGTTGTAGATCGATGAAGCGTATGAATCTTACCTTTCCTGTTTTACTGAAACCAGATGGGTACTGCATTATGTATTTCAATTTATGATGACCATCAGCTATTTAGCTTTAAATAGAAGTTGTCTCCTTGATAGAAAAGCAGAATAGATACTTACTAACTCTATTGGGTGACTATTTCATAAAAACTGTCAATTGGTATTAGAAGCAGCTGCAATAGCTGACAAAAACCGTTGCAATAGCTAATTAAAATAGTTGCAATAGGTAGAAAAAAAATGTTGCAATAGATTTGAAAACTGTTGTAATAGGTGTCAAAAATCGTTGCCATAGGTAGTGAAAAATCGTTGCAATAGGGTTATTGCAATGCTTCTCCTTCGTTGCAATATAGTATATTGCAACGGTTCTTAACCGTTGCTATAGACAACACAAACCATCTCAATAGGAGATAAAAAACCGTTGCAATAGATAGACCTATTGCAACAGTTGTTGTAACCGCTGCAAAAGTCGTTGTGATAGATCTATCGCAACGCTCATATATACAACGCTTGTAAAAAAATTGTGATACCTCTATGACAACGGTTTCTATATCTATTGCAATGGTTTTTGAACCGTTGCCATAGGGGTAATTTCTAGTAGTGAACAGGTACGAGGGGTAAGTATTGGCCCTAGGAGAACTCTAACAGGGATGGAAATGGGGTTAAGGCTTAGCGGCGCCGGAGTTAATTCAGCAAAGAAGTTGGGCTTGACTAAGCTCGAAGGCGATATAGTATCGAGCGTGAAGGGGGTCTATGATAAAACAAGCGATGATGGTGAGGAGACCCATGAGGAAGTGACCTTGACTAGCCCGACCTGGCCATCCTTGGCTGAAGGTTCGAAAGATCAAACCAGACACAGGGAAAACAACCTACCCCTGAGGTTGAAGGAAATGAGATAGTTCGGGAGCAAACTGAAGGAATAGCAAACCTGGGCAAATATGACTTTGGGGCTAAAATTAGGGGCTAGAGGAATGAACCTCAGTTTTGTGGAGCCTGTAATTATTGAAGGCGAAAGAATCTACAGTGATGAAATAGCTATAGAGATTCCAAAATGGAAGAAAGTAGTGATTCTATATGTTGTTGGTGATTCATCATCAATGGGAGCAATTACGAGGTTTATCGGAACAACTTGGAGCTTTGTTTCCAAACCACACATTTATTACCATAATGATGGCTATTTCGTGATGCTATTCAGTAGTATTGATGACAAGGAAGAGGTATTGTACTCAAGACCCACACAATTAACAGTAAACCCATTATTCTGAGGGCGTGGAACCCTGATTTCAACTTTGGGGAGAAAATATTGAGAACTATACCATTCTGGGTTTGTTTCCCGAACTTGCTAATGAATTGCTAGGAAAAATAAACTCTGAGCAGAATCGGGAGTGTGTTGGGATGCCCAATATATGCCGATGAATGCACCACAAGCATTGAAAGGATATTTTATGCAAGGATATTAGTGGAGACGGATGTGACCAAGGCTCTACCCAGCTCTATCAAGATCCAAGATCTTGAGGGAAAAATGTTTGATTAAGATGTGGAGTATGACTGGAAACCGAGCTTCTACCCTAAATGTCTTAAATTTGGCCATGTGTGTGGCAATCATGCTAATGTTGATGATAAAGAAAAAGGGGCTAGACCAAGAATGGTGCAACAATGGCAAAAACAAGCTAAGGAGAAACAAGTGACTGAACAACCTATATCTAGCAAAGAGATCCCCAATACTCCCCAAAAAAAGTCAAAATGATCAAGTGGAAAATGTGCGTGAGGAGGTTGGATCCTAATGGCAAACTGCTAAGCACACTACCCTAGTTTGGCTGCCACCAAAAGTGAAAGGTGTAGTGGTAGGCAGTGCTAGTATCTTTAGTCCACTGGCTAACATGATCTTTAGTGAGCTCCTAGATACTGCTGGATTGGCTGATAAGGCGCAGATGAGTAAAGGTGTAAGCAATCCTACTAATATTCCTATTTATCCAGATGAAGGTGGTTTATATAAAACATTAGGGGATTCAACCAAGGATATAAGAATAACGAGGTAAATAAGTTTCTGAAGACAAATAAAGTTGGTCTGATAGCTCTTTTAGAGCATAGAGTTCTTAAAAAGTCAGCTCAACAAATTATAAATAAGACAACCAAGGGTTGGAAAGCTGAATATAATTATATAAATGATGAAAGAGGTTGAATTTGGGTGCTTTGGAACCTAAAATGTGGTGATTTCAGAGTAGTACATGTCCGTGAGCAGTTTGTACATGGCATAGTGAGTGCGTATGAAACTAATAAACAATTTTACTTTACAGTAGTGTATGGTAAGCATACGATCACTGATAGAAAACCTTTATGGGAATCCTTGAAGAATCTAGCAGTTGGTATTGATTTCCCCTGGGCCCTGACTGGTCAAGGGGATTTCAATGCCATGTTACATACTGAGGATTGAATAGTGGGGAGTCCTATACAGGTGCATGAAACAACTAATTTTGCTGAATTTATACAAGTAACAAACCTAATGGAGCTCAAAGTAGTTGGCAGGGAATTCACTTGGACAAATAAGCATGCCTTTGGCAGGATTGATAGGGGTCTGGTGAATCCAATATGGGTGCAAACTGTTCAGTTATGGAAGTGGTAATCATGAGCCCAAACATCTCTGATCATTCACCTCTTAGCGTAAATGTGTCTGAACGACAACATAGAGCTTCTAAAGCTTTCAAGTCCTTTAATTGCCTTGCTGACCATCCAGGATTCTAACAGATAGTAAGACAAAGAGTGAAGCTTGGGAAGAAAGTGTAGATCACTGAAGGATGTATGGTATAAGCTCAAAAGACTGAAGACTGTTTTGAAACAAATAAACACTAAGAATTTCTAAGGTTTTAATAAGAAGATTTCTATGGCTCAAGTGCAACTCAATGATTTGCAGTCTCACATGCACAGTCCTTATGATAATCAGGAACTAACTGATTTACAACAGAATACAAAACAAGAACTGGAAAAGTGGCATAAACTACAAAAGAGTGTACTCAAGTGAAAAGCAAGAGTCAGCCGGTTGAAACTGGGAGATTCTAATTCAGTTTACGTCCATGCTTGCCTTAGAAATAGAGTGGCTCAGAATCACATCAGAAGTCTTAACACAACTGCAGGGAAATTAATCCAAACTCAGGAAAAGGTGCATAAGAAAATAACCAATTTTTATAAAATGTTGTTAGGTTATTCTGCAACACACTCCCTATTGTTAAGAGGGATATTATGCAAGTTGGTACAATGCTAAATAGAGTTCAACAACTCAGCCTAGTGTGCACAATGACTAGAGAGAAAATCATACATGCAGTTAAAGATATAGACGATAGCAAGGCCCAGTTCAAGATGGGTACAATGCTCTATTCTTTAATAAGGGTTGGCCTAACATTAGTGAAGACATCATAGTGGCAGTCACTGAGTTCTTTAATACTAATAAACTCTACCAACCAGTGAACTACACATATGTTACACTCTGAGTCATCCCATTTCTATCAAAGAGTACCGGCCTATCTCTTGCTGTACTGTCCTTTATAAGATCATTGCTAAAGTGCTAACCAAGAGAATGCGTGGATTCATGAAATGCTTAGTAGATGGGAGTCAGGCCACTTTTGTTCCAGTCTAATACATGATAATATAGTGCTTAGCCATGAGCTAGTGAAAGGCTACAACAGGAATAATATCTCACCAAGATGCATGTTGAACATTGACTTGCAGAAAGCATACGACCTTATTGAATGGGTATACTTAGAGCAAGTATTGGCCAACTTGCACTTTCCTGATATCTTTGTAATATGGTTCCCGACTTGTGTGACCTCAGTGACCTACTCTATTCAAATCAATGGTGCATATGCAACACCTTTTAAAGCTGACATGGCCTGGACCAGGGCCTTGACGTAATGGGCATCCCATGTCCAACACGGACCGGAGACCACCTCGGTTACCCAGCCCAACCTCCAGCTGCCTACCCTGAGTTGGCTGAATTTTGTACATTTAACAAGATAGCTTAATTGTCCAAATCCAAACTCTGGGATTGGTCTATGACCAAGACCAACCCAAACGAGTCCAACCGTCCAAACCCAATCGAACCATACCACAACCCAAAATCGAAACCAAACCAAATGATAACCAAGTTTTTATCCATAAAATAATATAAAATGATGGAGCAATAATAAATCCAGTTCAACGGTATCAGCCCCAATACCAATGCCAATACTAAGGCTGACACCAATATCGATCCCGCTCATTTCAACCTATAGTAGTCACACAAAAGTCTCTAACCAAAAGAAAACCAATATCCGATTGGGATATGCTCCAATCATAGCTAAAACCAATATCCATAAAGTATCCAAAGTATGTAAAGACGTCCATGAAATAATGAGGCCTTCCGAAATATGAAAGCTCACCACTTCAATCCAATAGCCGATCTCAAAGTCCGATCATTATACATGAGAGGTAGAATGACCGGTTCCTACATCGCGTGGGAATACAGTCGCCCGAAGATGGGCTAGCAGGTGAACGCTAGCAAGAAACTCAAGATAAGGATAAAATAATGCCATCCAATCAAACCAAGTAAACCAACCATATGTATACAAACCATACATACACAGACACACACACAGACACACACACACACACACACACATATATATATATATAACCATACCGGAAAAGGGAATTGGGTTTAATATGTATTTAAAATCATTAACCTGGATATGTGTAGTTTAACCATCCTAGAATTACCCACGAGCTATATGGGTCCATTGTAACCTCCTGGACAGGCCTCGATGTGTGTATCCACATGAACCGGAGATACCATAAGAGTAGGGGATTCCCAAGTACCCTTTTCTCTCCATGATACATAAATACGATGTACTAAGAGGATTCCCATGTACCTCATAGTATCATATATGGTCGCTATGACTAACTCCTCATGTCGGCAAGCATGAGTTTCCAGTGCCCATCCAATAGACTCGCACTTTCACATTTAGCTATCACACCCCGCCATATCGCCCAATTAAAACTATTAGTCCATTATTATTAACCAATACTATAAGTAGTGGTATCTTCATATCGTCTATAGCTTGCAAGCAATGTCCTTAGCCATCTTTTTTATGTAAAGGGATTTCCATGTACCCATAGATTACATTATCAAGTTAACCTGGGGGAATCCCGTGCACCTCACAAGTGTTCCATTATCAAGTTTGCTTGGGAGAATTTTGTATACCCCACAAGGATGTTTATTTAACCATAACAATGACCACCAAACCTTACTATTTAACCATTCCAAACCATTTAAACTATTTACATCATTTAGGGTTCCATTATCAAACCATACCATGCAATAGTTCCATTAAAAGTCCAATAATATAGTAAAAACATTCTCATAGGCATTTTATCAAACATGTTGGGGGCTTAGTGTTTCCAAAACCAATTCCTACCAATTAACCATTCCCATGCAACCAATTGTCCAAACAACCATTAAAGCATGTAAAAACATAATTAAAGCAAGGAAAAACCATAACCAAACATTTAGTACCAAAACCCCAACACATATTTAAAACCCCCCAAACCATACAATAATCATGCCATAAAAACATTGTTTAAAACATGCCTTTAGTTGGAACTAACAATGAGGGAGGAGTAGCTTTCCTTAGATTATAAAGATGATGTAGAGAAATCACTTAAGCAAGCCCCAAATTGCTCATCTAGATGAAACCCTAGCCTTCCTTTACCCAAGAGCTTTAAAGAGTGTTTCTAAGTGTTTTAGATTAGAATAATAAGGTAAATAATGTCCCAAGTATGATATAAGTCATAGGGTCATAATTGGTTAAGAGGGAAAATATCTAGATTACCCCTAACTTAATTGCATAAAATCCCCGCAGGTGGGTACGACTCAACCATACCGGTCGTACCTTCTAATATAAGTGGTACCCGCCATTTGTACCCTAGACCTCCCTTAGACCCCTCACACTGGTCAATATACGAACATTCAATGCAAATCGTATCCAAGGATATGACTAGTACCCTTAACCTGCACCCACAACAGAACCAAAAGAAGTTGGCAATGTCCCATATACGAGTTGGATAATACGATTCATACCCCATATCACGACCCATGGTAAGCCACTCGTACTCAGATCTAAGTTACTTTACAAAGTCTCAAATAAGTGAAGGAAAAACCCAAACCAAATGACCTGTATCCAACTATACGACTCGTACCAACCCAAGTCGTACTCATCCCAGAAATCAATTCAACCCACCAACCATCACTGGTTAGCATACAATCAAGGCATACCACTCGTACCCCACTATACGACTCATACCCACCATTCGTATGTTGTCCAGGACCCATAAATCTAGAAAATTTTCTAAGGATCAAAACGTAGGGTGTTTCTGTCTTCCCCACTAGGATCATTCATCCCCGAATTACGGACAAGGTAGTACACACACGACTTACACCCTTAGATGCCTCTACTCTTACCTTTAAGACAGAAAACAAAGATGCAAGAAAATCAACTTTTCCTTAAATAAACTCAAAAAATTGAGATGTGATCAAGAACACATACTTTCTGCACAAATATTCGGAGTAGAAAACAAATGTGGATATTTGAACTTCATGTCCTCTTCCACTTTCCATGTAGCTTCTTCCACCTTGTGGTTCCACCATAAAATCTTAATTGAAGCTACATCCTTGGTCCGTAACCGACGAACCTGCTAATCCAGAATCTCAACCGGTATTTGTTCATAAGACAGAGAATTCGAGATACCCAATCCTTCCAAAGGAACAACCGATGAAGGGTCACTTATACACTTTCTCAACATGGAGACATGAAATACCAGACGAATGGAGCTTGAACTAGAAGGCAACTCCAACTCATACACCACTTTACCAACCCTCCACAAAACTGTAACATCCCAAAATTTAAGCTCCTGGGATGCCACACGGTGCTCCAAACTACAAGTAGTCCTGAGATAACCCTGGCTATTTCTTACTAAGTCTGGATATAAAACATGATAAGTGCGGAAGTCTTATCTGAAACAAACTATTCTCACAAGTCTTGGTAAAACAATACTGAAAATCTGAATACTAAATCAGAAGTCTAAAACGGAATTTAGTAGTCCGACAAGCCTATACTAACTGAGTCTAGAGAGTCACTGGGATAGGCCCCAGCTGACTCAAACTATCTGAAATGAATAATGAAATATCTACTAATAAACCGAAAATCTGAATAGCTAAGTCCCCAAACTATGAGGACTCACCAACTGCAGAAATGTAGATGAGATGCTCAAAAATCATTCACGCTGCTGAGACTGAGCACCTGAACCTACATTATGAGACAATGTAGCACATAGACGTATATGTGGATCAGTACTTTGATGATGTACTGAGTATATGGAGGTGAATGCAATAAGTAAGCAATATCATCACAATTTATAAAATCATGCATGCTAAATATAAATGACTCACATCGGCTTGAGAAATCTGAAATCTGAAGATCATAAATCATGAATAGTAAAGCACATAATATAACTCTTGTGAGTCATAACACTTAGTTCTAAAATTTGTATTTCTATTCTATTCTCAAATCATATAGGCTAAGTGAAAAAGGGCTCACCATTTTATGTCTGAAACTAAAAGCTGTAATTCTGTAATCTACAATCTTAAGTAAAATAATGTTTGAGTAAGTTTGTGAGCCTTTACACTTAGTTTTTCTAAAAGCTTTTCTATTAATCTTTTCTGTTAGCTAGCAGGGAGGTCCTCTTAACCGACATAAACCATGTGAGCATTCATAGAGTCCAACGTTCTTGTCTCTCTAAGGAGGAATCCTCACGTTGGGGAGAGGAGTCATACTCTTGCCAAGGAGTATAACCTATCTTAGTGATCACATATCTGTCATCCACGTAGTAGTAGGAATAATCTAAATCCTACGTTGGAACATAGTTTCGGGGTATGAAACAGTAGTAATGTACCCATCTCGGTGCTAAATACTACTCCCATTAAATCTGTATGCTCATTCTAAAGAAAATTCACTTTAAAATAGTCTAATGGTTTGTAATAAAAACCAACTGTATATCTATAAAGCTAAATCTGTAATCTGAAGCTGTAAAGTGGATTTCATATCTATTCTGAGATCAAAAGGTCAAATCTTTATCAATAATCTGAAAGAAATCTAATCATAGGTGCTTATATCACAACAATTCTTGAAATAGCAATCTTAAATTAGGGCTTAATGACCCATGTATCAATCTCATGTTAAAACATCAAAATATACATGCTTGATAATGTAAACATTGATAATTTAATTCAAAATTTGGAAATTTTTGCAATATGCATGAAAATATAAACATAATCATGTAATTCAACTTCTAAATCATTGGAAATCTCATAAGCTTGTAAATAACATTAATGGGTATAAACCCTAACTTCAATTTTATGGAAAATCATATAAAATTCACAATTAAAATAAGTTTTGGGCACAAGGATGAAAAGAGTATCCCTTGTTCATAACCCCACATACCTCAATTGATAAACTAGATGCTAGAACTTGAATCTTGGATCTCTATTGTTGCTTTGGAGATGAAGTCTTAGAGTTCTTGAATTGAGGATTCTTAATCTTGAATTTCCTTGGAGAATTAGTGGAGGAATTTGGATTTCTTGGGGAGAAAGTTTGTTGAACTAGGGTTTTGATTGAGATAGATTTTATGAAAAGTGGATGTAAAGTGCTTTGAAGGGGTTTAATTCATTATTTAAGACGGATTAGGGGCTGGGAGAATGACCAAAGTACCCCCTTTAATCTTTGAAACGGAACTGGAAAAACTAGCTTTTTGCGAAATGGGTGGCCACTGCGATGCGCCACTATCACGGTGGCTCACTGGAAATGAACTAGTGGGAACTGGGCTTTTACCACGATGCGCTACAATCGCGGAGCCCCTTTAGTTTGTCATTTTGGCCACTGGTGCGATGAGCCAGTATCGTGAGGTCTCATTGGAAATTATCAAACGGGAAACTGGGCCTCTCCGCGATACGCCAAAATTGCTGAGTCTCACTGGAAATTGACAATTATCATTTAAACCGTCTCCGTGACGCGCTAAGGATCCAAATCACTGTGTTTTACTATTGAAGCTTAAAATAGCCCTAACTTCTCACTTGGTCATCAGATTTAGGCGACTCTTATATCATTGGAAATATTAAACTTTCCACACAACGGGAGGTCTAAATTTTGAAAATTCCACCCGAAATAATTATTCTTCATTTTGGACGGTATCCTTTAACATTCTAGGGGTAATTTTAACTAGAAAAAGAATGGGGTATTATAATATCTCCCCCTTGGGAATATTCACTTCGAATGTGGCTAGATAAACTGAGAATACTGAGGAATCTGAGACTATAAGCTATCATACACAACTGAAATAAACTGAACAACTGAATCTAAATCTTTCTGAGCTTCAGAGTAATTCTGTGAGTGCATGAACTTACATGAGGGCAACTATATAACTGAATATATGATTAGAAAAGAACTGAATCAAGGAGGAGTATTACCTTCGACTAAATCTGAGTTTGCGGAGAAAAGGTGAGGGTACTTGGCTTACATATCTGCTTCTTCTTCCCAAGTGGCACCCTCAACAGACTGATTCGGCCAAAAAGCTTTGATCAAGGAAACTTCTTTGTTCCTTAGTCTACAGATCAGATGATCTAAAATCTCAATTGGAATCTCTTCGTATAAAAGACCATTCTGAATATCTGAGCTTTCTAAAGGAACTACTATAGTGGAGTCATCGATGCACTTTTTAAGATAGAGACGTGGAAGACATGATGAACAATTGACAAGTATGCGGGCAAATCAAGTTTATAAGCTACTTTCCTAACACGACTCAGAATTCTATAAGGGCCAACATACCGGGGACTAAGCTTCCCATTTTTCCCAAATCTCTTTACCCCTTTCATAGGTGAAATTTTTAAATACACTAAATCACCAACCTCAAACTCAAGGTCCCTTCTTCTCACGTCTGCATATGATTTCTGATGACTCTGGGCTATTTTCAATTTTTCTCTAATCAGCTTAACTTTCTCCATAGCTTCAAACACTGCATCAGGCCCAAGCAAACTGGCCTCACCCACTTTAAACCAACCTATGGGTGATCTACATCTCCTCCCATAAAGAGCCTCAAATGGGTCCATCTGAATGCTAGAATAGTAACTATTATTATAAGCAAACTCAATCAATGGCAAATGCTCATCCCAACTACCTTTGAAATCAAGAGCACATGCCCTCAGCATATCTTCAAGAGTTTGGATGGTCCTCTCTGCTTGACCATCTGTTTGAGGGTGGAAAGCTGAACTAAGATGAACTTGGGTACCAAGACCCTTCTGAAAAGCTCTCCAAAACTGGGAAGTAAAATGAGTACCCCTATCTGAGATGATAGATAAGGAAACTACATGCAATCTGACTAACCCTCGGATATACAACTTAGCATAATCCTCAGCTGTATAAGACGTGTGAATTGGCAAGAAATGAGCTGACTTAGTCAATCTATCTACAATAACCCAAATCGAGTCATGATGACGATGCGAATGGGGTAAACCAGTCACAAAATCCATATTCACCTCTTCCCACTTCCAAGTGGGGATACTAAACTCTTGCAACATACCACCAGATCTTTGGTGCTCTACCTTAAACTGTTGACAAGTTGCACACATAGCTACAAACTCCGCTATATCTCTTTTTATACCATTCCACTAATAGATTTTCCGTAAGTCACGGTACATCTTGGTAGCACCTGGATGAATAGAATAACGCGCACTATATGCTTCAACCATAATTCTCCATCTCAACTCATCAACACAAGACACACACAATCTATTTTGGTATCTCAACACGCCATCTTCCCTTTGGGACAAACTTCTACCTTTTGGTCCATAACTGACTCTCAGTTTGACCAAACTAGAATCCATGTCTTGTTTCTCCTTCACTTTCAAAACTAGGAAAGATTCGAAACTACTCTGAACCCAAACATTCCCTTCAGCAGAGTCAACCAACCAACACCCAATCTAGCTAATCGATGAACTTCTTGAGCTAACTCTTTCTTATTATTCTTCACATGAGCAACACTGTCCATAGACAATCTACTAAGGGCGTCTGCCACTACATTGGCCTTGCCTGGATGATACAACACACTCATGTCATAATCTTTCAACAATTCTAACCACCTTCTCTGCCAGAGATTCAACTCCTCCGAGTAAACACATATTGCAAGCTTTTGTTGTTTGTGAACATATCAACATGCACACCATACAGATAGTGCCTCGAGATTTTCAACACAAACACCATAACAGCTAATTCAAAATTATGGGTTAGGTAATTCTTTTCGTGAATCTTCAACTGTTTAGAGGCATAGGCTATAACCTTACCTCTCTGCATTAACACACAACCCAAACTAACTCTAGAGGCATCACAATATACCACAAAGCCATATGTACCATCAGGTAATGCTAGAATTGGGGCTGAAGTGAGTCGGGTCTTCAACTCCTAAAAACTCTTCTCGCAGGAATCTGACCATAGAAACTTAACTTTCTTTTGAGTCAGTATAGACATAGGGGATGCAATAGATGAGAAAACTTCAACAAAATGACGGTAATAACCAACTAGGCCCAAGAAAATCCTAATATCTGACGGAGAGATGGGTTTAGGCTAATTTCTTATGGTTTTCGTCTTTTGGGGATCAACTTTAATGCCATCGGCGGAAATAATATGACTGAGAAAGGCTTCTAATCTTAGCCAAAATTCACACTTGCTGAATTTGGCGGATAATTGATGATCCCTAAGAGTTTGCAAGACAATTCTAAGATGATCTACATGGTAATCCTCACTACGAGAGTATACAAGGATATCATCTATGAATACTATGACAAACATGTCTAGATACTGTTTGAACATCCGGTTCATGAGGTCCTGAAAGATGCTAGAGCATTGGTTAGCCCGAAAGACATAACTAAAAACTCAAAATAACCGTAATGGGTCCTGAATGCTATCTTTGGGATATCACATTCCCTTACTTTAAGCTGGTGATAGCCAGATCTAAGGTCTATCTTTGAGAAATAACTTGCACCTTGGAGTTGATCAAATAAGTCATCAATTCTAGGAAGAGGATATTTGTTCTTAACTGTGACCTTAGCTGACGATAGTCAATGCACATTCACTAGGAACCATCTTTCTTTTGCACGAGTAGGACGGGAGTGCCCCATGGAGAAATACTAGGACTTATGAAGCCTTTATCTAAAAGATCTTTGAGTTGTTCTTTCAACTCCTTAAGCTCTGCAGGAGCTATACGATATGAAGGGATAGAAATAAGCTGAGTATCTGGGAAAAGGTCAATACCGAATTCTATCTCTTTATCGGAAGGTACCCCTGGGAGATCTTCTAGAAAAATATCAGGAAACTCATTAACTACACTGACTGACTGCATTGTTAGAGTCTCAGACTTTATGTCTTTGACTCGAACTAGGTGGTAAATGCAACCTTTGGATATCAACTTTTTAGCTTTAAGGTAAGATATGTAATCACTTTTGGGAGACACTGAATTACCTGACCACTCAAAGACTGGCTCATCTGGGAATTGAAACTTTACCACATATCTACAGAAGCATAACAAGAATGGAGCCAATCCATACTAAGAATAAGTTTAAAATCAACCATATCTAACTCTATCAAGTCTGCTAACATGAATTTTTGAAGGATAGTGATAGGACACTTTTTATAGATTTGTTTAGGAACAACTGACTCACCTACTAGGGTAGAAACCAAGAAAGGCTCAGGGATATTTTTAGAACTTATCTCAAAATTCACAGCAACTAATGGGGTCACATAAGAAAAACTCGACCCAGGGTCTAACAACACATAAACATCAAGATGAAAGACACGAAGCATACCAGTAACAACATCTGGTGAATCTTCTTGCTCCTGGCGAGATAGTAAAGCATAGAACCGATTTTGGCATTGACCGCCACAGGTACTGGATGATGCGCCCTGAGGAGGGGCTGGGCGACCTAGAGGAGCTGGTGCACTGTTATCCTGAGTTTGAGGATGAACATCGCTGTTTCCCTGTCTAGCATGCGGGCACTCTTTGTTTTCGTGACTTATCTGGCCACAACCATAACAACCTTTCTGACCCCACAAATATTGACCTGCATGATTCTTGCCACACTTAGCATATGGGGGATTATTGGGCTTCCCACTTACACTATTCTAAGATCTAGACATAGAAAACTTACCCCACTGTTCCTACCTATTTCTAGGTGTGGGAGCACTGACTGAGAAAGGTGCGGGCATAGATGACCAATTCTGAAACTGCAAATGATTTCCCCCTCCAGTTTTATTCTGACCATAATCAAACTACCCAGTTCTAGCCATCTTATTTACTCTCTCTCTTTCCTTCAACTTCTCTGCCTCAATCTGCTGAGCATGCATCGTCAGCCTAGCAAGATCCATGTCTCCCTTGAGCATAGCAGTCCTACACTTCTTAACTACCAACCCAGACACACCAGTCATAAACTTACTCATGCTTGACCTAGGGTCAGCCATCTGATCAGGGGCATACTTAGACAACTAGTTGAACATGAGACAATACTCCTTCACTGTCATTGAGCCTCGCCTCAGGTTCATGAACTCTTCCATCTTAGCTTTCCTCATCTCATATGGGAAGAACTTGTCTAAGAACACATCCTGAAACATCTACCAAGTTATGGGAGTTGCATTCTCCCCTCTACTTTTCTTCCATATCACTGCCTAATCATACGCAACATCCTTCAGCCTATAAGATGCCAATTCTACACTCTCATCCTCAGAAATATGTATAATTTGGGTGATTTTCTTCAGCTCATCTAGATAAAATTGAGGGTCCTCACCTACCTTTGACCTAAAGAACTTTGGCGGGTTCATTCTCATAAATCTCAAATTCTGGCTGCGGCTAAGTCCCCATCTTACTGGGGTGGGACTGCAGCCTGACGGTTACCCTGAACATTAGCTGTCACAGCTTCGGCTAGTGCCTGAAAGGCAACCCAAAACTTTACATGTGACACATTCTCATTCAAAGGATCAGCAGGCTGAGGTGGCTGGTTATTATTTTTGTGTGCATTAGCTCGATGGGAGGCATTTTCTGTCATGTGAAAGCACAAATTAGAAGTAGATAGAGACACTGAATGCATGATAGATCATGAAAGAAAGAGATGATTTCTTTAGAACATTCCATAGCCTCTTGCTCATAGATATGACGCGCTTCATACCGATGATCAAGACTCTATGTAACGCGGCTTATCTGACTCCCTAGGACTCTCTAAACCTTAGGCTTTGATACCAAGTTTGTAACGCCCCAAAATCTGAGCTCCTGGGACGCCATACGGTGCTCCAAATTATAAGTAGTCCTGATATAACCCTGGCTATTTTCTACTAAGTCTGGATATAAAATATGATAAATGCGGAAGTCTTATATGAAACAAAATATTCTCACAAGTCTTGGTAAAACAATATCGAGAATCTGAATACTAAATCAAAAGTCTAAAACTGAATCTAGTGGTCCAACAAGCCTCTACTGACTGAGTCTAGAGAATTGCTGGGACAGGCCCCAACTGACTCAAACTGTCTGAAATGAATAATGAAACATCTACTAATAAATTGGAAATCTGAATAGCTAAGTCCCCGAACTATGAGGACTCACAACTGCAGGGATGTAGATAAGATGCTCGAAAATCACTCACGCTGCTGAGACTGAGCACCTGAACCTACATTATGAGACAATGTAGCACATAGACGTATATGTGGATCAATACTTTGATGATGTACTGAATATATGGGGTGAATGCAATAAGTAAGCAATATCATCACAATTTATAAAATTATGCATGCTAAATGTAAATGACCCACATCGGCTTGAGTAATCTGAAATCTGAAGATCATAAATCATAAATAGTAAAGCACATAATATAACTCTTGTGAGTCAAAACACTTAGTTCTAAAATTTGTATTTCTATTCTATTCTCAAATCATATAGGCTAAGTGAAAAAGGGCTCACTATTTTATGTCTGAAACTAAAAGTTGTAATTCTATAATCTAAAATCTTAAGTAAAATAATGTCTGAGTAAGTTTGTGAGCCTTTACACTTAGTTTTTCTAAAAGCTTTTCTGTTAATATTTTTTGTTAGCTAGCAAGGAGGTTCTCTTAACCGCCATAAACCATGTGAGAATTCATGGAGTCCAACGTTCTTGTCCCCCTAAGAAGGAATCCTTACGTTGGGGAGAAGAATCATACTCTTGCTAGGGAGTATAACCTATCTAAGTGATCACATGTCTGTCATCCATGTAGTAGTAGGAATAATCTAAATCCTATATTGGCACGTAGTTCTAGGGTATAAAACCGTAGTAATGTACCATCTCGGTGCTAAATACTACTCTCATTAAATCTGTATGCTCATTCTAAAGAAAATCCACTTTAAAATAGTATAATGGTTTGTAATAAAAACCAACTGTATATCTGTAAAGCTAAATTTGTAATCTGAAGCTATAAAGTGGATTTCATATCTATTATGAGATCAAAAGGTCAAATATTTATCAATAATATGAAAGGAATCTAATCATAGGGTGCTTATAGTACAACAATTCTTGAAATAACAATCTTAAATTAGGGCTTAGTGACCAATGTATCAATCTGATGTTAAAACATCAAAATATCCATGCTTGATAATTTAAACATTGATAATTTAATTCAAAATCTGGAGAATGACCAAAGTACCCCCTTTAATCTTTGAAACAGAACTTGAAAAATGAACTTTTTGAGGATTGGGTGGCCACCACGACGCGCCACTATCACGGTGGATCACTAGAAAAGGACGAGCGGGAACTAGGATTTCACTACGACGTGCCACAATCGCGGAGCCCTTTTAGTTTGTCATTTTGACCACTGGCGCGACGCGCCAATATCGTGAGGTCTCACTGGAAATTTCTAAACGGGAAATTAGGCCTCTCCGCGATGTGCCAATATCGCAGAGTCTCACTGGACCTTGACCATTATCATTTAAACTATCTCCACGACACGCTAAGGACCCAAATCATAGTGTTTTACGACATAAGCTTAAAATAGCCCTAACTTCTCACTCGGTCATCGAATTTAGGCGAATCTTATATCATTGAAAAGCTTATTAAACTTCCCACACAATATGAGGTCTAAATCTAGAAAATTCCACACGAAATAATTAATTTTCACTTTGGAAGCTATCCCTTAACATTTTAGGGGTGAATTTTAACTAGAAAAGGTATGGGGTATTACAAAAACCACATAAGGACCAACATACCGGGGACTGAGCTTTCCCCTTTTACCAAACCACATCACTCTTTTTATGGGAGACACCTTTAGTAATACCTTATCCCCAACCTCAAACTCCAAGTCTCTATGCCTTACATCCACACAGGACTTTTGGCTTCTTTGCTGAGCCTTAAGTCTATCCCGAATCACCTTTACCTTTTTCATATCCTGATAAACCAATTTCGGACCAAACATATTCGCCTTTTTTTA
>NC_061117.1:124074130-124086502 GCF_002878395.1 Capsicum annuum
ATTATTTATATTTTGCATGCGCCCCCACATACTCAGTACGTATCTTGTGCTGACCCACATATTTCTCTATGGGCTACATTCTTACCATGATGTAGGTTCAGGTACTCAGCCGCAGCTGCGACAGTGATATCCGAGTGTCGCATCTACGTTCCTTCAGTGGTGAGTCCTCATGGTTCGAGGACCAAGTTGCTAGTTTTGGTGCTGTTGTTTTGTGATCCCTTTGGTCTGTTGAGTCAGTTGGGGGTTTGTCCCAATGGCTCGTTGATTTTGCTGTATAGAGGATATGTCAGACTAGTGTATTGTTGGGTTGGTTTGTGTATAGACATTCCATATATGTACAGTCTAACGATATTCCGTGATATGATATGTACTTATATATATATATCCTTAACGTAGCGTGTATGTTGTTGTGTTGGAACCCAAGGATAGTGTTTTGGCTTAAAGGGTTAGCTTGAGGCTACGTGTAGCCTTGGGCACCGTGTGGCATTTCGGGATGATATTTCGGGGCGTTACAGTTTTTCTCCATTATTGAGCAATTCATCATTTCTGATACATTGCACATTTCTCGATCCTTTCGTGAAAACATAGATACTTTTTATGTTTTAATATCTAGATTGTCGAAATGATATTTAAAAATAAATATTCATAAAAATATGACATGTTATATATCCGCTGCAACATAGTAAAATACAATAATAAGTGTGGATTAATTTAGTAGCTCGCCGCGGTTTACATCTGCATAGACAAAGACCACAACTCTTCTGAATATTTTTGGGGTGATAAACGGGAGAGAAATATCCAAAGAGTCATCACATGGCTAGTATACAAATTAAATAGATTAATATCACTGACCAAATAAAAATATTCTTTCACATGATTTTATTGAATTTAAGTTTTGCAATTTATTCATTGTACTTTGCTTGCAAATAGAGTTAATAACTCAAATGGTCACTCCACTACAAACTTTTTTTCTAGAAAGTCACTCAACTTTGATCTTTACTTCAAAAATCACTTAACTATGAATTTTTATCCTACAAAGTCACTCAACTTTGATCTTTACTTCAAAAGTTATTCGACTATCACATTTTTACTCAAAAAGTCACTCAGCCTATTTAATTATTTTTTAAAAATAGAATTTGCTTATGTAAAATTTCTATTTACGAAAAAAAAATTACAAAAATAAAAAGTATCCCTTTAATGACCGTTTTATCCATATTCTCCTAAATTAATATCTCTCACTCCTCTTTCTCATTTTTTTTCTTCCCATAAATTGTTCGATAAATCACACATTATAATCTAGGAATTGACAATTAAAATTATAGAAAATCGAATTACTACCATATTTTATATTTATTGAATTGACAAAATTTAAAGAAATGGTAAGGGATTAGAATAAACTTTTTGATTCTTTTTTTATAGAAAAACATTGTTTGCATTTTAAAAATTTCCAGCTGGTCATCTTTGATCATTTACAGTACCACAAATAATATAAACTTAATCTTTGTATTTTATTTTTATTTTATCTTTAAAAAGGAAAAAAAATAAAGAGGAACAAATGAAGAGAAAATAAAATAAAATATCCCGCACTTCCTTTTCCCTGTTTTTTTTTCCTTTTTAAATACTAAATACGTCTATTTAATTTCTCTTCTTTTGCTATCTTTATTTTTTTAAAAATACAAAATAAAAATAAAATATAATTATAAAATATGATAGTAATTCGATTTCATACAATTTTAATTGTCATTCCTAGATTATAATGTGTAATTTATGGGAAAAAAATTTTGGGAAGAAACTGAAAAGAAGAAGAAAAATGAGAAAGAGGAAGAAGAGATATTAATTTAGGGAAATATGGATAAAACGGTCATTAAAGGGATACCAAAATTTTATTTTTAAATAAAAATTTCACATAAGCAGATTCTATTTTTAAAAAAATAATTTAATAGGTTGAGTGACTTTCTGAGTAAAAATATGATAGTTGAGTGACTTTTGAAGTAAAGATCAAAGTTGAATGACTTTCTGAGATAAAAGTTCATAGTTGAGTGACTTTCTGAGATAAAAGTCCATAATTGAATGACTTCTGAGATAAAGACCCAAATTGGATGACTTTCTGAGATAAAAATTTATAGTTTAGTGACCATTTAAGATATTAACTCTGGCAAATAATATATCAGTCTGTAGTACTGTACCGATTAACTCTTTGAAGATTGATTGAACATAAAAATCTTTCATTTATAAGAAGCCATGTTTTTCACATAATTTTTTATTACTCATGTTTTTATTTTATATTTTCATAATTTTCATGTTTCTAGTTGTGCATACCTTATGCTATAAGATTAAGAAAAAAGTCGCAGGTATAGGTGTTCATTTAATGTTTAAAAGAAAAAAAAAAAAGGCGGCAGCTAAGGTAGGTTGATAAAGAAGGTAATCATATTAATCTCGACGTCCAACACATGCCTTCAATTCATTTCACATTAAAAGTGAGATTTGACTAAAATAATTGGTTCATGTTACATACGTTCCGGGATCAATTTTTTTTTTTTTTTTTTTAAAAAAACTGTACTAATTTCCAAGCTATATGTCGTGTATTATTGATACTTGAGAAAGAGGGTAGAGATTAACATGTCACTGCACCAAAAATTTTTTTTAATAATAATTATTTAAAAATAATAGCTCAGTGATCACTAAATTATATTTTTAAGAGTAATTATTAGGGATAATTATATTTTGACAGTCTTTTATAAATATTCCTAAAACTTATAATAATATCGAATTCCATAACAATTAACTAACACTCATATTATATATTACTCCCTCCCTCCTTATTTTACCCGTTCCAAATTTCCTAATGTGATGTCTCATTTTACTTGTCTTTTTTTTTTACTTATTAAGACAAGATAATTTTTTTTCTTCATTATACCCTTAGTGTAATTGGTTACTCCTTGTTATTAGCATTCTTGAAAAATGTTGCAAAGAGGAGTACCATTAAGAGTACACCATTAAGAATATAAATGGTGCTTTGGTATTAGTCATCCATCAATATTGGAATTAACAACAAGACACAATTAAGAGGGGCAAAATGGTAAAGTTACATTACCAATCATTATTTTCTTAATAGTTGTGTCATCCCAATTTGGAATGGGTAAAATAGAACAGAGGAGTATATGTATTACAAAAAGTCCAAAAAGAAGAAAGATATATCATATGATTTTGTGTACTGATGTTACCTACCACTACCAGTGTGAAATGTGTCTTTATGCTAAAAATGAAATACCACATGTGCTCCTATTTTCAAGCCCATTTAAAAATGAAGTTATGTGGAAATTTCATGAAAGCAGGGGTGGACGTTCGGTATTCGATTCGATATTTTTAAAGTTTGAATTTGATAATCGATATTTGATTGTGGATATCATATATCGTACTTATAAATATCGATTCAGTAATTCGTAAATTAAACTTCGGTACGGCCTTTGGTATTATCATATTAAAGTTGGAGATATGTAAATGTTGATTTAAACCCAAATTTGGGCCAAAAATCAAAGTAAAACAACAACAACAACATACCCAGTGTATTCCCTCATTTTATTCCTTATCGTGAGAAATTCTTTCATACCCTGTATTCTGAGTTGTGTTTCACTCTTTCTACGCGAATGGAGTTGCTTATACCTCTTATACCTCTTATCAGTTGAGAGATGCAACGAGAGATTATTGGATATCATTTGTTGGTTGTAGGCTTGTTAATGCACCTGAGTTGTCATGGGATCAGTTTGTTGATACTTTTCTGGAGAGATTTATGCCTTTTAGTTTGAGAGATCATACGTGGAACGAGTTTGATAATTTGAAGAGGGGCTCCATGATATTTTTTTAGTATAAGGCATGCTTTCATACCCTGTCTTGATATTTCTAAGATAGTATTTCCACCGAGTTTGAGAAGATTCAAAAGTTTGTGAGGGGTTGGGTTGTCTTCTTTCTGTTGGCTACATTTCATATAGTTGTGTTTGGGGCTTCTTTTTAGAGTATTGTGGATCATGCTAAGATGACAGAGGATATTCTTAGTGCATCTCAGGGAGGCGCCAAGAAGGCACGATATTTTGGTGAGTTCAGGAGTCAGACCTCTCGAGGCAGAAATTTTAGAGGTTCTCGTGGATACTATGGTAGGACAGTACAGGCGGCATTACAAAGTTCAGGTGGTAGACCTTCTAGTCCAGCAGTTCAGGGTGGCCGTTCAGGTCCAGTTGTACCTTCTCCTATTGAGACTAGTCGTAGAGGTTGTTATGTGTGTGATGAGATTGGTTATGTGGACAAGGACTGTTCTTGCCACGTGTTTAGAGATAACCTTATTTCAGCTGTGAGAAGTAGGTGTTCTACCAAAGGTGCTAGAGGTAGAGATGGTAGAGCCCATGTTGTTGGTTATGGGGCCACTCAGCCAGATGGTAGTCATGGATAGTGCTATGCTATATCAGTCAGATCTGAGGCAGACACTTCAGATGCTGTGATCACAGATACCGTTCCATTTGTTTCAGACCTGCATGTTATTATTTGATCCTAGATCGACTTTTTCTATGTGTCTGTATATTTTTCTGTAGGTTTTGATTCTACTAGGGAGCCTTTTGTTATTCTACCTCGGTAGGTGATTCTTTAGTGGTGGATCGAGTGTACCGATCTTGTGTTGTGACTTTTGCCGGACGTGAAACTTTAGTAGATTCCTTGTGTTAGATATGGTCGATTTTGATGTTATTTTGGATATGGATTGGTTGTCTCCTTATCATACTGTCTTAGATTATTTTGCCAAGACAGTTACTTTAGCTCTGCCGGGGGTGCCAAGGATAGCTTGGAAGAGTGCACTTCATTCGGGTCCTAAGAGGATTATATCTTATGTTCAGGCTCGTAAATTGGTTGAGAGGGGATGTTCATCTTACTTGGCCCATATTCGTGACGCCAGTGTTATTTTACCTCTTTCTTTAGATTTTGTTTGTGATTTTATGGACGTGCTCCCTATGGACTTGCCTGGTATGCCTCCAGATCGAGATATTGATTTTACCATTGATGTTGAGTCGGGCACCGAGCCCATTTATATTTTTCCTTATAGGATGGCCCCAACAGAGTTGAAAGAAACTGAAGGATCAGTTATAGGAGTTGTTAGATAAGTGATTTATTCGACCTAGTGTTTCACCTTGGGGTGCGTCTATCTTGTATGTAAAGACAAATGATGGGTTTATACAGATATGTGTTGATTATTAGCAGTTGAACAAGGTGATGGTTAAGAATAAGTATCCTCTTCCTCACATTGATGATTTGTTTGATCAGCTTTAGGGCGTTGTGGTGTTTTTGAAGATTGAATTATGGTTTGGTTATTACCAGTTGAGGATTAGAGCTTTGGATATTCCAAAAATAGCTTTTCGAACTCGATATGGTCATTATAAGTTCTTGGTTATGTCTTTTGAGTTGACCGATTCCCCTGCCTCATTCATGGAGTTTATGAATAAGTTTTTCAACCGTAATTAGCTCATTTATTATGGTATTTATAGATGATATCTTGGTTTATTCCAAGAGTGAGGTTGAGCAAGAGGAGCATTTGTGGATTGTGCTTTAGAGATTGAGGGATAAGAAATTGTATGCTAAGTTCTCTAAGTGTGAGTTTTGGTTAGTGTCTATTTTCTTTATTGGGTCATGTGGTGACTAAGGAAGGTATTATGGTTGATCCAGCTAAGGTTACAGCGGTTCGTGATTTAGGCTAAACCTACTTCGCCCACTGAGATTTGGAGTTTTATTGGCTTGGCTGATTATTATCGACGTTTTGTTGAGGGTTTTTCATCCATTGCAGCTCCATTGACCAAGTTGACCCAGAAGAAGATTTCTTTTCAGTGGTCCAAAGCTTGTGAGGAGAGCTTCCTGAAGCTCAAGGATTTGTTGACTTCAGCTCCTATATTAGCTTTGCCTAAGGAGGACATGGGCTTTACTGTCTTTTGTGATGCTTCAGGTGTTGGGTTAGGTGTTGTGTTGATGCAGGAGGGCAAGGTAATTGCTTATGCATCTCGTCAATTGAATCCTCATGAGAGAAATTATCCTACCCATGATTTAGAGTTGTGCGCAGTTGTGTTTGCCTTGAAGTTTTGGAGGCACTACTTGTATGGATTCTATTATACGATCTTCTCAGATCATCGTAGCCTTTTGTACTTTTTTATCAGCGAGATCTTCTTAGGAAGCAGCGTCGTTGGCTTGAGTTGCTTAAGGATTATTACTTGACTATTCTCTACCATTAGGCAAAGGCTAATGTGGTTGTGGATACCTTAAGCTAGAAGTCGGCTAGCATGGGTAGCTTGGTGCATCTTTGACTCAGGAGAGGTCGTTGGCCTTGGAGGTTCATTCTTTAGCTAATCTGATGGTCAGGCTTGATATTTCAACACCAGGGCGTGTTTTGGCACTTGTGGATGCTAGAACCTCTTTGATGAAGCAGATTCGAGCTCATTAGTTTGACGATATTGGGTTGAGGTTGATTCGAGATAAAATGTTGAGTGGAGAGTCTAAGGAAGCCTCACCTAATTCAGATGAAGTTTTGAGGATTGAGGGCTGAGTTTGTATGCTGAGAGTGGTGATCGAATTAGGTTGATCTTGGAGGAGGCCCATTGTTCCAGCTATTCCATCCATCCAGGTGTGACTAAGATGTATCGTGATTTGAGACAGCACTACTGATGGGGTGGTATGAGGCTAGATATAGCAGATTTTGTGTCTCGTTACCTATGTTGTCAGTAGGTGAAGGCCAAGCATATGAGATTTGGTGGTTTACTTCAGAGGTTACCATTCCTGAGTGGAAGTGGGAACGCATCACTATGGACTTTGTGACTGGTTTTCTGCGTGCATCTCATAGTTCTGACAGTTTTTGGATCATCGTGGATCGATCGACCAAGTCAGCTCATTTTATTCCAGTTCAGGTCTCATTTAGTGCTGAGAGGTTGGCACGTATCTACATTCGTGAGATTGTTCGTCTGCATGGTATGCCGGTGTCCATTATTTCAGATCGAGGTCCTGTGTTCACATCTCACTTTTGGAAGACTTTTTAGGATAAGTTAGGTACTCGAGTGGATCTTAGTTTAGCATTTCACCCCACACTGATGGCCAGTCAGAATGGACTATCCAGGTTTTTGAGTATGCTCTGCACGTACGTGATGGATTTTGGTGGCCAGTGGGAGCAACATTTGGCTTTAGCAAAGTTTGTACATAATAATAGCTACCATTCCAGTATTGATATGGCTCCTTTTGAGGCGTTGTATGGTAGGCGTTGCCGCTCTCCAGTAAGTTGGTTCGATGTTCATAGGTGAGGCCTCGAGGTACGGACTTGCTTCGTGAGTCTTTGGATAGGGTCTGGGCCATTCAGGATAGACTTAGAGCGGCCCAAAGTAGGTAGAAGTGTTATGATGATCGTAGACTTCGTGTCTTGAGTTTTGGTGTTGGTGATCATGTTTTTCTTCGAGTTTCACCCATGAAGGGTGTGATGAGGTTTGGGAAGAGGGGCAAGCTTAGCCCCAGGTATATTCGTCCGTTTGAGATTCTTCGGACTATTGGTGATGTGGCTTATGAGTTGACTTTGCCCCTTGATCTATTTGTTCTTCATCCAGTTTTCATGTTTTTATGCTCCGTTGCTATATTCTTGATAAGTCTCATGTCATTCGTTGGGATTCAGTTCAATTAGATTAGTGGTTGTCCTTTGTTGAGGAGCCAGTTTCCATTTTGGCTAGGGATGTTAGGCAGTTGCGCTCTAAAGTGATCCTTGTGGTTCAGGTCCAGTGGCAACTTTGACCTGTAGATGTGACTACTTGGGAGATTGAGTCTGATATGCGTAGTTTCTATCCCTAGCTTTTCATTGATTCAGGTATTTCCTTGCTTTAGTTCGAGGACGAACTAGATTTTTAGTGATGGATGATGTAACGACTTAAATAAAAATAAAAAAATTGATAAAATATGTGAAATTTGTGATTTGACTATTTTACCCCTCCCCGTAGTTGTATTATGGTATTTCTGGGGTGTGGGAGTGGTTGATATGATTTTTGATGCATTTTGGTATCATTTATGTAATATTGTGGTTTTTGATGGCTTCGAGAGCCTTATTTTGGACTTATGTGGTTATATTTTGATCCGTGTGACGGATGACCGAATGGACTACGCCAGCAGCTCTGGAATATCGATTTTAGGCTAGGTAGACCTTTGGTTCGGGTCCTGATTCACCCGAGCTCATTCGACCTATTAGTCGGAAAGTTGAAAAATTAGAAAGTTGGGTGTGGGATCCACTTTTGGTTGAAACGACCTCGTATGGAACATCCGACTTTGCCAACAGATCCGAAATGTCGATTTTAGTGTGTTAGCATGTTTGGTATGATTTGACGGCTTTTAAATCTCATTTCGACCCTCGATTTGGAAAATTGTGATTTCGGGTCTTGGGGGTTAATTTTGTGAAAACGCTTTTTCTGGAAAATCTAGTATCGTCATCGCGTCCGAAACATTGAATTTAGTGTGGTTGCATAGTTCGTTTGCATAAATCGGACTCCGAACGAATCCCGAGCACCCCGTCGAAGTCCATTTTGAGTTAGAATAAAAACTGCACAGTTATGCAGAAAAATCTGCAATATATATAGCAGCTTTTTCACATTTTTGGCCCATTTTGCTCATTTTTCATCTTATCTCTTGAGAGTTAAACCCTAAATATTTTGGGAGCTTAAAAGTGAAGTTTGTGAGAGCTTGGGAAGCTAGATTAACACCTATTTCTTGATTTTAATTACAGATTTAAGGTAAAAATTCACCCTTTTCTTAGAAATTTCTTGATAAATTTCTCAAAACCCCAAAAATCTTAGGGCATGATTTTAAACCCAAATTTCATCCCCTTTCACTTGAATAATTTTTTTATCTTATAATTACTAGTTTTTCATTAATTTAACCTTCAAAACAACTCCGATTCTTGATTTTAACCCGAATTTTAAGGATTTTACCCGGTAAAGCTCAAAAATAGTTTTTCTTCAATTTGAACCCTGTTTTTCACTCAATTTAACTTGAGTTTTCAGATGTAGGTTTCTAAAAATACGGGGAACATATTTTTGAAGTAAAGTTTCAATTTTTCCCTTCTTTTTCGAAAACCTATTTTGGGGGTCTGTTTTGATCCCGAACCAAAAGTAGTCAATATGGGTGTCGTTGGTTTTGTTTTGATGCATATATTTCATATTTGATGTTTTTAGTATAGTTCGAAATTATTCATGAAAAGTAAGGTTGCGGGTTCAAGTGTAGCGGACCGGTTTCGGCTTTCGAGGTAGGTTATGACTTAACACTTCAGACTGGGCTAGATAGTAAATGATGGTACAAAATGCATGTTAAGGGTGAGAAATAATCATGAAAAATGTCTATCTACGTGTTGTGCCCCTGTGGGGGCCTATATGTGATGTAGTTGTTGAAATTGAAATATAATGTGATATGTTTGACTGTGTGGGGTCCTATGTGACATTGATAGCCTTGAATACATGTGAGTAATTGTATTGTATTGTTTAATGTGGTACCATGGGTGTATTGTAATTATATTCATACTTTACTGGCATATGAGACGTGGAAATTCATGGATGAAATGAAAATAACGAGTGAATATTGGCTCATGTGGTTGTGAAAATGTATCATTGTAGTTGGTTGTGGAAATGTATTATGTGGTTGGTTGTGAAAATACTTATTGTGATTGGTTGTGAGCATTACATCTTCATATCATACCCATTCATGAAATATTGGTACCACCGTGGCAACATCTGAGAAACACTGACAACACTTTTTTTAAAAATATTGTAACACCTTACAAAACCCTTTTCGAGGGATGTTCCAAAAAGGAGATATGAGATATGTGAATTGTATATGGGTTGACGAACCCCCCTGGGTCCTATGTCGGGAAGCTTTAGCTCCGTAGGTGTATAAGGAATTGTGCGACGATCTCGGAGGTTCTGCGACAACCTCGTGCATCATCATCATCATCATCATCATTATTATCATATACATTACACTTACTTTATTGTGTTTATGGTGTGTTGTATTGCCTGGTTGACTTGTCATCTATGTGTTTGTCTTACTTTCCTTTACTTGTATTTGATGATCTTGTATCTACATGTTCTTTCTTGTTATATTATATGTGACATAATATATACTTGTGTTTCGTATCTTGGTTTGTTTTTGTAATATATGTGAGATATACTAGAACTGTTAGTGCAAGCGGTGTGGGCTACTGTTGTGGGACATTATCTGATTGCAGGTGACGTGCCCTTAGTGTATATTTTGTATGCTTTATTTACCACTTTACTTGGTCGGCCTATGATACCTACTGAGTACAAGTGAACCGTACTCATGCCTACTGTGTCCTTTCGGTGCAGGTCCTAGCTCGAGAGCGCCTCAGCTTACTTGATTCGGGCGATTGTTGGAGTTTCCAAGGTAGCAGTTGGACATTCATGCGTCCGAAGTTCACCTCTATCTTTCTATAGTAGTTATATTTTTATTAGTATTGGAGAAAAATATTATTCCTTTGTGGCTATTTTTCCGATGTATTTGACTCTTGAATTGTATTAGTAGTTCTTACACTATTGACACATGGTTTTGGGCATGATTGGTAGTTTGGATAAGTTCTTTCTGCATTGTTATGATTATTTATATAGTTCGGCTTCATTCTAGAAGCCTTACCTTGGGGTATTTCTGTCTTTTTCTCTATTCGTATCAGTTTGGGTACGCCGCGACAAGTGCCATCATGACCCTCGTTTTTGGGTCGTGACAAATTGCGCATTCTTGGGCATGACACATTTTTACTCTTGAGCTACTCCCTTTGTCGCTTTTACTTGTCCACTTTGAACCTTACACGTCACTTAAAAAACAATGATTAATATGTTCAATCATTCCTTGAATTTTGTCCTGGATACAAATCTTGAGAATGAACATCATTTTATTAGAGGACTAATTGCAAATTTGATATTTAATTTATTGGTGAAATCAAACTTTAGTTTTTGTGATATTTGATTAAGCATATAGAACTTTCAATTAATTGAAATGTCCATTTTGCTCCATTTTCTTGTGAATATTTAGTTATTTACAAAATTTCAGAATTATTAACCATTTCGTTATTTAATTACACATGTAATTAGTTAAGCTGTATTGTTAATCTATATTTAGAGGTAATCTATTGAGAAGCGTGTGGCAATTTTTAGGATAAAGGTTAATATTAATATAATAAATTTTTTGAATTAAAGGATATTACATATTTGAATTTGAAAATATATTATCTTTTTAAAAAGAAAAAAAGTCATTAGCTTAAAAATAGAAAAGTATGGTTAAATAGTCTTAAATAAGCTCTTACTAGTTCAAAAATTTATTCCTTTTATATACTATAAAATATATTTGAATATATTTAATTTAATAATAATAATAATAATAATAATAATAATAATAATAATAATAATAATAAATAGTTAGTGCGTCGTAAAATTGCTAACCAAAAAACGTGTGTAGTAATAGTATTAGTATGGTGATAATAATAATAATAATAATAATAATAATAATAATAATAATAATAATAATAATAAAGTACTATTATCTCATTGATTTTATAATTATTTATAATTAAAAATTAAATAATTCAAACTAAATTTTAAAATGTTTGGAGTTGGCCAGATAAGAATTTTCACGGATGTGAA
The DNA here is from genome assembly GCF_002878395.1 of Capsicum annuum. Taxonomy (NCBI): domain Eukaryota; kingdom Viridiplantae; phylum Streptophyta; class Magnoliopsida; order Solanales; family Solanaceae; genus Capsicum; species Capsicum annuum. The sequence goes on from NC_061117.1 coordinate 124,085,824, forward strand.
CTAATTTGACTTTAAATTTCCTTATTTTTAGTCATTTTGGAAGAAAAATTTGTTTAGTATTTAGATAATTCAAGAAAGGAAATAAGGATGACTACATTATTGTTAAAAGTGGTTTTAATTATGGTAACTTATTCATTTATTTGAACCATAGAAACTCAAATGATAAAATGATTAAAAGTAACTAATGATAAATTTGTTAAAATTGATATTACTATTAATGCAAATTAAAAGATAAAGATTTAAAACATATTTAGGTTGAAATTTTTGTAACATTTTTTATAGTTTTAAATTTAAACAATAAAAGGATAAAAGATATATTCACATATATAAATTATTTAAATTAGTCTTTAGATAAAAATAAAGTTTGTTGAATATTGATTTGTTGAATTGGTATTAAATGTTTGAATTTTAAATGAAAGTTATAAATTCTTTTAAATATTGAAAACAAATTCTATACTAGATAAAGTTGAATTTGAACTAACTTAAAGATAAATTTGAATTTAAAGTTAAATTAAAATATAAAAAATATTTAAATTTGAGAATATTAGGCTTTTTGAAGAAAAAAAAGATTCTCATTAACTTTAAACTAGGAATCTATAGTCAAAGAGTCCTAAATAAACTCTAACTATTTCATAATAATAATAATAATAATAATAATAATAATAATAATAATAATAAT
>NC_061117.1:124089502-124091572 GCF_002878395.1 Capsicum annuum
ATCCTCCTATTTTGTTTGAGATTTGCAAAAAGACATCTAAATTTTCATTTCGATTTATTATCCCACTATTCTTTATTTCGTTACAAACACACCATTTTGATCTTTTGCGTGTATACACGCGCCACTGACGCGTGAAAGAGCTCGAATTTGATTTTTTTGACCAATTAAAATGTGTCACGTGTAAAATAATATATATATATATATATATAATTTATATTCTTTTATAAAAAAAAAATTATTTATTTTTAAAAATTATCCCTACCCCCAATCCACCCACCCTTTCTTCTTCAACTCAATTCACCACTAAAGCTCCTCCATTGAAGCTTTTTTAAAATAAAAAAAAAAATCATTCATTAAAGCTTCATTTTACAATTAAATCATATCATTTAACAACCCATCATTTCTTCTTCAACACAATGTCACCATTAAAGCTCCTACATTGAAGCTTTTTTAAAAAAATAAAATCATATCATTAAAGCTCCATTTTCAGTTAAATCATATCATTTAACTATCTTTAAAACTCAATTCAATCATAAAACTATTTTTTGAAGTGATTTGAAAAGAGAGAAAAATGGATGGAAATGCTGACGGAGTGGGGGTTAGGGGAGATGTTGATGGGGTGGGGGTGTTGTATGGGGAGTGAGGGTAGAGGAGAACTGCTGGACGCGGGGGGGAGGGGGGGAGGGGGAGGGCAATTGCTGGATGGGTGTGGGATGGGTTGAGGTGTTAAATTAAATAAAAAGGAAAATTTTATTAAAACAATATGAAATTAAACGTATTTAACACGTGGCAGTACCTGATTGATGCTTGTGCTCACTCTCTTTGTTGTGACTGAGATTCAGAGAAAAATGGTGTGTTTGGAACGAAATAAAGAAGAATCATGGGTCAATAGGTCGAATTCAAAATTTAAGTGTCTTTTTAAAAATTTCGACTAATATCAGAAGGGTAATTATATATTTACTCTTTTAAAATCTATATTTCGGGATTCACATATAAGATCGGACGTTTGACCCCTCATACTCCAAATGCCGCTACATAAGACAAAGGGAGTACCATAGTTATAATTATTAAAAAAAAGCAATGAGCAAAGAGAAAGAACGTATATAGAAGTGTTTTTTTGTTTTCACTCCATTTTTAAGTATTTGTTTTGGAGATTCGGCTAAATTCGAATTTTCACTAGATATGGTGCATTAAAAGGGGAACCGCTACCTACTCGACACATGCAGGAGCGGAGCTATCTCTGAGATAGAGGTTCATTCGAAACTCCTACGGCGAAAGATTATACTATATATATATGATTAAAATTATTTTTTATGTATATATAGTAGATGTTGAACTCCTTTGGTTCGTATGTTGATTTGAGAACCCTCTTAAGAAAAATTCTGCCTCCACTACTGGACACATGTTTTTATTGGAAGTCCCCAAAGGAACCTAGCTACTCGAGACTTCAAACTTGTGATTAAGAATATTATGCGGAGGTATAGAGACTTACCTGGGGTAAGGGTGTTAAGTGGGTCGAGCTGGGTCAACTTGGAATCGGCCTGTTAAGTTTAGCCGGGTTGTGGGCCAGACTGGGTCGGGTTGTAGTTAAGTGGGCCAGGCCGAATCCGGGTTCAACAGTAAAATTTTTAAAAACAACCCTGAACCGGCTCACTTAGCTCAACCCGGTCTAACCCACCTAAATCCGGTTAAAAATTCGGTCAAACCCGGTCAAAAAAAAAATCCAATATACACTATATATACCCACCTATATACATTTTAAATACATTAAACAATATATATACACTATATATATATAGTATATACTACATTAGAATTTAAAAAATATATACACATAAACAATTGCACATATATACGACTATACGTACAATTTTAAATAAAACATATACTACAATATATATATATATATATATAGTTATATATTAATTTATAAAACATATACACATGTATACGTTAAATATATACGTCTATAGAAGATATATACACATATATACGCACCATTCAATATATATGTACTACTTTAAATAAAACATATACTGCAATATATATATACTACAATATATATATATA
>NC_061117.1:124091672-124092093 GCF_002878395.1 Capsicum annuum
ATATATATATATATATATAGTTATAGTTATAGTTATAGTTATATAGTCATATAGAGTTATATACTAATATATAAAACATATACACATGTATACGTTAAATATATACGTCTATAGAAGATATACACACACATATATACGTACCATTCAATATATATGTACTACTTTAAATAAAATATATCATAATATATATATACTACAATATATATATATATATATATATATATATATATATATATATATATAGTTATATACTAATATATAAAACATATACACATGTATACGTTAAATATATATGTCTATAGAAGATATATACACATATATACACATCATTCAATATATATGTACTACTTTAAATAGAACATATATATTGAATGAAATATATATATATATATATACTACAATATATATATATATATATATA
>NC_061117.1:124092193-124092787 GCF_002878395.1 Capsicum annuum
ATATATATATATATATATATATATATACTACAATATATATATATATATATAGTTATATACTAATTTATAAAATATATACACATGTATACGTTAAATATATACGTCTATATAAGATATATACACATATATACGCACCATTCAATATACATGTACTATTTCAAATAAAATATACTACAATATATATATATAGTTATATACTAATATATAAAACATATACACATGTATACATTAAATATATACGTCTATAGAAGATATATACACATATATACGCACCATTCAATATATATGTACTACCATAGATAAAACATATACTACAATATATATATAGTTATAAACTAATTTATAAAACATATACACATGTATACATTAAATATATACGTCTATAGAAGATATATATACATATATATATATACCATTCAATATATGTACTACTTTAAATAAAACATATACTACAATATATATATATAGTTATATACTAATTTATAAAACATATAAACATATATACGTTAAATATATATTATTTTTGAAGATATATACACATATATATACCATTTAATATATGTATTACTTTAAATAAAACATAAACTACAATAT
>NC_061117.1:124092887-124097885 GCF_002878395.1 Capsicum annuum
TACACATGTATACGTTAAATATATACTACTTTAGAAAATATATATACTATCATTCAATATATGTACTACTTTAAATAAAATGTAAAACATATGTTACTTAATATAATAAATTAATAATACTTGATAGTGAATTAATAATATATTAAAACTAAATTTTTAATCTAAATGTTTAATTTAAAAAAAAAAAATATTCGAGCTGATTCCAGGCCAGTTAACCGGCGGGCCCGGATCAGATTTGGTCCGAGCCGGGTTACAGGGCCCAAATCAAAAAATAACCCAATCCGAGACTCAATACCCTACAGCTCGTGGGCTGACCGGGCCGAATGATACCAAGCCGGATTTGCTTAGTGAGTTGGGTTGGGCTGAGCCGAACCGGGCCGGGTCAGCCCGGCCTGTTTGACAGGCTTACCGTGGGAAAGACCAAGAGAACTGTGGCCTCTCTTCAAGAAAGTTGTTGACAGAGCTTACAATATTTGGGCTGGCTCGTTCCTTCAAGTTTCTGTACATCTGTTTTTTTCAGAAATTAAATTATACATCAATCAATTAAATTTTCAGAAAACAGCAACATCAAATGCATAAAACTGGTGAACAGAAAGTTTAATATAGACTACAAACTAATTAATTAATTACATAAAGTTGAAATTAGGACAAAACGAAAACCAAAATCCGAAGGAAGAAGACACATTCAAAATAATTACTCAAGCTAAAGGAATTTCTGTAATTAATTAATTGAGTTCAGCTGGTAATGTTAATCCAAATAAATTGGTTACATTGATAACTTTTCGCCAACACATTTTCTTTCCGTTAATGTGCAACTTTGGTTCAATTAAATAGCAAGCTTAATAGAATTACGCAAAGAGGAAATGAAATAACAATATCTTTTTATAAGAAAATAAAGAAGTTATGCATGGCTTAAAATTGAACCGGCCAGGTCATTAGTAGACTGGATTTCAAACTTTTTAGGTTTATTATTCAATAATCGTAGGGCTAGCTAGCATGCTTCATATATACCTGACCTAATCAATTATCTAATTTTAAGCATTATGTACTAATTAAAGTCTATAATTGAAAAATAAAAAGAACACGCAAAGAAGAAGCATTACATTATTATTTTTTACCAATCTAATCTAACCTACGAGTGGTAGTACTCTAGCTTCAAAATGAAGTCTTGTCTGAAATAACATTACCAATTAATTAAATTAAAACCTGTATGCATGCTAATTATTGCTTTTCATTCAAAAATATGCATTCTTAAGTACTTTTGATCAAGTGATTCTTCTCTTTTTATATGCCTTCGAAAAAATATATATGGTGCCAGAATTTTGGATATATATTAAGGAAATCAAATTGCAAGTTTAGACATAGAACACAATATAAACGTGCTTCAGTATTCCTTCCTTTTCTTTATTTCTCATTTCGAAAACCTCATGATTATATATTTTATTCTTGAAACTTTTAATGTGAAGAAAAGGATTAGAAAATTCCACTTAGACAAATTTCAAATTTGATAATGATATAGTATATATAGATATTACAACGCAAAACTAGAAAGAATAATAATGCATTTAATCAATATGTTGCTTCAACTCTCCAAAAATAATCTTATTTGTGTCAGATCTTTCAAAAATACATTACTTTTGAAGGATATAACAGGCATCCCTCTTCCCTCAATATTTTTATGAGTCGATCAGAACAACATAGGATGCAATAATTGTATGAATTACCTGGAGATGGCTTTTAACATGAGAAATCGTCAATCCCTTTACTTCCATCATCTGTTGAATTCTCTTTGGAGTTGCTTCTGTCATATTAATTCAAAACAAATCATTATAACTCCTTAATTTATCCTCAATTTTTACTAAATATATCATCATAATCAACTAATGACTGTCCCATGATACTTGAAATATATAGATCAAGAAATAAACAACTATTTTAATAAATAAATAAAAACAATATTTTTTAAATTGGGAAACTTACTATGTCCTCCTCCAAGAAGTTGAACAGCGTCAATGAAGAGTTCATGAAGTTCAGGTGTCCACCTAAGACGAGGAACTGATGATTTCTTGTATTGTCTAACCCCTATTTTATGAGAACTCCTCTTTTTCATCATTGAGAAATATTCCATCATCAAAACATATATAAAAGGGATTGTCCTAACTTGAAGTACATATATATATAGAAATGAACCATAAAAAGACAGAAAAGAATTACGGCTAAGTAGAGTCTGATATTATGGACTTTTCTTTAGTCTCTATGCAGATTTTGGAATACATCCTCTCATTCCTTGTCATTTCCTCAATCTCACCACCCCACCCCATCCAAGGGTGCAGTTAAGCAAGTCCCCGGAAAATTAAATTACACTGTATATATAATATATAAGGTCAATTAATATATATATAATACTCCCTCCGTCCTTGGCACACCCATTAAGAAATACAATGATTAGGATTACATTTTATCTTTTTACCCTTCTTAACATTGTAAAACTCAATAATTAATTAAGCATGGAATATTGTAGCATATGCATGCATGGATTGAAAATCTATAAATCCTTAAAAAAAAATTTTTGGAGAAGTGAAAACTTATACACTCTATTTCATGTTTATTCTATCTAAAAAATATGCATCATTGAGTGTAGAATTACAAATGTTCAGCAAATTTAAAATTTATTGAAGTACATCTTATAAATTCATCAATTAAATATGATAGAATTGATTAGGAAAATGGGTATTAACTAACATGCTTATTTTGGTGCCCAACAGAGCAACGCAATTGGTTCTTTTTAAGTCACTGAATATATTCTTCTTAAGAGGAGATTATAACCAAATATGTTTATTTTCCTTCAATTAATTATCCAATGAAATTTGAAGTTAATCAGGCATGTCAAAAACAATAAATAGTACTCCTTGAAAAGAAGAAAAAAAGTCAAGTTTCATAAAGTTTGTATTGAAAATGTAAAAGTGTTATTTTTAAAAATTTGAAAAAGTGTAGTTATATTTAAATATCTATTAAGGGTAGAATGAGAAGAATTTGTGTAAAATAATCTTAATTTGATAAGTTGGACAAGTAAATTGAAACAAATTTTTTTTTTAGAAAGAGGGTGAACTAATTCGAAACGGGGGTACTCTTTTTGCCTCAATTTAAGTATCTCATCAGTTTGACTAGGCACGAAGAGTAAGAAACAAAGAAAGACTTTTGAATTGTATAATCTTATATTAAAAAATGAGTGTAATTCCTAAATCTTGTGCTCTTGAATTTGTTTTGTGGGATGTTGGAATTGAAAAAACTTACCAAACATACACAGAGGTCCTCTTTTTAGGACAAATTAAAAAGGTAAATAAGATAGGAGTACTTAAAAGGGGACGAAGGGAGTATTATTAGGTAATGAAATCCTATTGACTTTTTTCCGTATATTTACTTTTATGTATTTTGAATTCTTTTACTAAAAATTTTAGTTCCGCCAACTGCCAAGCCGCGGAAAAAAAGGGGAGCAAAACAAAGAAAGTTCTTTAAAAAGGTAATAGAAGCTAAAGATCTACAATTCTACACTGGAAAATAATTTTTCTTTATGAAGAGACTTTTGTATATGGTCATTTAATATAATTAAAGACTTTTGATATCTAATGCATATACGTACAATTACCATGTATATAACCTTTTCCACCTTCTTTACTACTACTTTTTTTGTATACGTAACACGGAACTAAGATGCATCGAATCCTAATGATATTATTAATTTTCTTGGTCCCAAATTGAGAAGGGGACAAATGCATCTTAAGAATGCCCTTAACCACAAACGTAAGACTTAAGAAATGTTATCAATGAAATTTTCAATTCAATTCAAAAGAAATAAATAGCTTACTTGCTTTTGTCAAATTCGTGCTACTTCTCCAATTAATGAAAAATATCAATTAATAAACAGGATGTTGATCCAGAGAGAGAAATAAAGAATAATTTAAATAAATATTTTTCTGATCAAAACTATAAAAAATATTTTTTTAAAAGAAAATGCAAAATTCTTAATTGATATAGGCCGGAGTAATATAGTTTACATGCAGTGGGGAAGTTTTTTTAATATTGGTTGGGCGAAGAATATGTAAAGGAGAATGATTAGAAGCATAAATATAATGATCAGTTACGTACTAGAAGCAGAATATTATTAGAGGCCCCAAAATTACATTAGATATTTTGAAGAACTTATAGTTTAATAGCATAAATTATTTATGAGTGATAATAAAACACAATGATTTTATGCAGGCCGAGAACCCAGAATATTAATGGTAAACATCGTATATACTTTGGTGTGCTTATTGGTGAAAAGTATCCTAAATTAAATGGCCTAATAACGCAAAAATATTGAAAAAAAAAAAAAAAAGAACCATATAGATTACGGTGTGAACCAATTAAAGAAAGTTTCGTCTTCTACTAATTAATAATAATATTCTTTTTTAATAAATAAAAGCTTTCGTGAATAATTGTGGTGTCAATAAAAGACGGTGCCTACTTTTGGCATTATTGGTCCTCGTCCGTTATTCAACACAATTATAAATTCTTTGCCAAAATTCAATGTTGTATGAAGAAATTTAAAAAGGTGAACCTGGAATTTCACGAAAGCTACTTTTGGAATTATTTTAAAAAGAGAAACTTCACTTGTTAGTGTACCATCATCTAGCTCTATCTAGTGATCACACTTTGGGTGGGCTCGGTAGAAAGAAAAAAATGTTTTACGCAAAAAATACCTTTTTTTATAAGAGATCTTATCTCTTTGAAATATGTAAGTTTTTAATTTTGTGTTTGGTCGTAGAAAAATAAAAGATTATTTTAAAATATTTTTATATATATATAATTTAAATAGATATTACTATAAGAAGTGAGGGTGAGCTGCGACAAGTGAGGGTAAAAAAGAGATGTATTGAGAGGGGGAGGGGGAGGAGGAGGAAAAAAATTGAGAAAAACAAACATGAGAAGAAAAAAATAAAAATAAAGTTTGAGAAA
>NC_061117.1:124097985-124099941 GCF_002878395.1 Capsicum annuum
TATAAGAAGTGAGGGTGAGCTGCGACAAGTGAGGGTAAAAAAGAGATATATTGAGAGGGGGAGGGGGGAGGAGGGGGGAAAAATTGAGAAAAACAAACATGAGAAGAAAAAAATAAAAATAAAGTTTGAGAAATATGAAAAAGAAAAAAATGAGAAATGATAAAAAATAAAAAAATAAAGATTGAGACCAATGAATTAAAAAAAAGAGAGAAATAAAGAAATAAATAATGTTTGAGGGAAAAAATGAGAAAAAAAAAAGTAAAAGAAAATAAAAGTCGAGACAAATAGATAAAAAAAAAAAATTAAAAATAAAAGTAAAGGTAAAAAAAATAACAAAAGAAATTAAGAGATAAATGAAAATAAAAAGTTTAAAAATATTTGAAGTGTAGAGGGTAAAAAATTTACTTGTATTACACACAAAAAAAGAAAGAAACCTAATCTTTAGACATTTGAGGTAAAAAATTCAAAGACATGTAATTTCATGCCATCTCCTTATCATGTTTTATTGCTCTAGGCTTAGGGAAATATAATGAGTGGTGATCATCTAAAAGGTTATCTGCTTGCTAAAATTATAAACTAGGTCTATGCTTATATTTATTATCTACTTGCTAAAATTATAAACTAGGTCTATTCTTATCTTTATTCTGTCTCTCTCTTTTCGCTCATCTCTTCATTTCTCGCCTTAATTAGTAAAGAGTTGAGGATTGAAATGCTTTATTGTAAGAGAGGGAGGAAGGAAAAAATTTACGTGATATAAAGTGAAACAGAGGTGGATTCAACCTTTGGCCAGGGATTCATTCCTTCTCCTTCGACAAAAAAATATACTATTTATACATGATTAAAATTATGTTTTATGTATTTATAACAGATGTTGAACCTTGTTCGACTAGATTTTCTTCAAATATTGAACTCCCTTAGTTTAAATCCTGTTCCATCTCTTATAATGACTTAAATCCATTAATTATCCGTTTTGATAAACTTTAATATAAAAAATAGCTATTTTTTCATTTTGTAGCAGATTTTTTGCTATATGTGTATATATGTATGTAAGTATAATTAATGATCAATGTGTGTATGTATACGTGCATGTATGCATGTACGATGACTAGTGTATATGTGTGTATGATATGTTTTGAAAAGGCTTAAGTCATCGACAGATATTTAAAGTTATTCCGAAAATTTACTTAGGCTCCTCAACTAAGGCCCGTACCTACCAGGCCCCTGAATCACCCGAATTTGATCCAATCAGGCCTTTTTTGCCTACATGACACTCCGCGTGTATTTGACTCAACAGGGGCGCATGAGGAGTGATTTTTTGACTAAATCACGAATAAAAACGTGCCAAGTGACACTGAGAGCCCCAAAAAATTATTAATAAAATAATTTTTTAAAAAATAAAGGCTCCCACCCCCATTCAATACATCCCCCCGCTTCTTCATCTTCTTCTCCCACTCTTCTTCATTTTTTTTCCTTAAACTTGATTCTCCTCCCATTATTTTAACATTTTCTTCCTTTTTTGTTCTTATTTTTGAATTTATGTTTGAATTCGATTTGAAATTTTTTGTTCTTAGTTCGATTTTATTCTTAATTCTTTCCTGCCATGAGTTCGCCGAAAAAATGAAAGTTTGCCGGAAAAGATGGAAGTTTGCCGAAAAATGAAAATTTGCTAGAAAAATGTAAATGTATTTTTTTTTCACAAATCAACAAAATTATAAGTTTAATTCAAAAAAAATAAAAAAATCAAAAAGCTATTTTCATAAATCAATAAGCTATTTCATCTTCCTCAATTCATTTTGAGTTTTCTCCATTTTATTTGTCATTGTAGAAGAGGAAGAATTTTATCGGAAAAAATGGAGCTACGTCAAAGGATTTTTTAGTACAAAATGAAGAAGAAGAGGGTGGGGTGGAGGGTGGGGGTAGGTGCGGGGCAGGAGGGTGTTTTTTTTTTTTTTTTTT
>NC_061117.1:124100041-124106935 GCF_002878395.1 Capsicum annuum
CATACCATCGCGTGTGTGTTGCACACACTTTAGCTTTTAGCTGATTGACAAAAAAAGGTCTGATTGGATCAAAATTTGGATGAATTAGGTACAAGTCTTAGTTGAGGGACCTAAATAAATTTTCGGGACAACTTTAAATGTTTGTCGATGACTTAAGTCTTTTTTCAAAGGCAAAAAATTATTGCTATGTTTTGAAAAACACAATAATATCACATAATTTTTCATTAGAGACTTAAACAATGCTATTTATGAAAATTCCTTAAAGCTATATGATAATGATTCAGTTATATCAATCATTAGTTCATTACCTTATTTGCTAATGACTATTTTTTTTTTTTACATTTGTAACTTTTTTGGTCGATTTCCATATGACCTAATGTCCTTCTAGAAGAACAAAGCTTGAAATGATTCAAAAGCCATCCGCAGAAATGCCGAGAGAGAGAAAATGATTTGGAAAACTTTAGGATGAGAAAGTGGTTGAAAATAAAGTCGAGATGCACTTTAATTTTATTTTTTTTATATATTTAATCGGTTCGTTCGCTTATCTAATACTCCCTTCGTGCTAACATAAATTTAAACACGTAAAAATTCATTTCATTTCTAGTATATTTTAAAATTTGAGTATGTCCATCAAAAAAATATTAAGTACGTATAATGTATAATTTACTAAAGTATTTTTATTTATTTTTTGACTACTAAATGCAACTATTGGAAAGTGAATATTACTATTTACTTTTGGTACCTTTAATATCTAGGATAAGATTGGAAAAATATAATTGATTTCGCCTTAATTTTTCTAAGTCTAAAACAATACCAAAAATGAAATTAAGGGAGTAGATACTAAGGAGGAATTTCAGAAGTTTCTTCCTCTAGGACCTATATTGAGAGCTACTAGACGAAGTAATAACAACAATATTAATTACGTCTTTTGAATAATCTCCAAGTTTAATTCTCTACTTAAAGCTTTATTTAGATTTCCACACGTTATCACAACGGCAATTTCAGACGTGCCCTGGTTTCATTTCCTATTCAATTTACATTTTCTCTCAAATGATACAAAATCTTAACCTTTTGTAATATAAATTCGAATAATCAACTAGAAACAATAAAGTACAAGAACGAAAAGTGTGTCATATGACATGTGATGGAAATTTCAGAATATCAATGTTAATTTTCAAAATTAAATCGATATATTTCTTGAGTAATAACAAGCATTTTCAGTATTTTCAATGATAGACCAAATATTATACATTTGAAAATGTTAATGAATTGAAGCATATTTACACAAATTTTCAAATGTTTTTTGTTTTTTCCTCCGATATTTGATATCTACATTGAAGTTCGACTAATTTAGATTCATGCCGAGAAGTACCACTATGAGGGATAAAATGCTCCTTAGAAAACGCGATGTCGCATTTAGGATTCATATCCAAAATCTTTGATTAAAAATAAAAAAATACTTATCAATCCACAACAATCTTTGATGGTATAGATTTTCAAATGTTAGGCAATGTATGAAGTTAAAGGATCCTCGAATAGGGCTGTTCAAAACTGAACCGTAACCGTTAATTCAATCGTAAAATTAGTTTATTGGCTAATTGGTAATGGGTTATCGGATTAATGGTTGGAGAATGGATAAATTTTTTAAAATTAATGGCTTATTGGTGCGGGAGCGGATTACTCAATTTTCTTATCGGGTAAACCGTTAACCCATTAAGAATTATTATAATTATATTTTTACCCCTAGATATATAATTATCTTTTGTTAATCCAACATATAAAACTCCATTTATTATTCTATTCACTTCTTAGTTTAGAAAATAACATGCGACTTCTTGTGACATCTAACCATAAAGTGCTCTCAGACTCCCTAAAATTAAAAAAAAAATCTGAAACTAATTCTTAAACCAAAACATAAATTATTCTTGACAGCACAAAGGACAACAATAAAAATGAAACGACCCAAATGTGTTCTTCACAAAGTTTGATATAAAACATAAAAATTTAAATAATATTAAAGTTTTAATTTTTTTCTACCAATTCAGTAATTAAAAATGTTTCTACGTACATTTTAGTTCTAGAAGAAAATTTTTATTTGATTCGATGTTTTAACCTATTAAATAATTACACGAACGAAACTCAAGAAGCCTAAAAGATTGATAAATAGATCAATCATAGCATACAAACAACTTAGTCGGTGAAGAAACGGAGGAACTACCAAATAATCACTCGATATTTCATTCTCTCTTAAAATTATCCGTTACACTATCCGATAACCGTCCGTTAATTGCTAATTCGATACCGAACTAAACGTTATCTTATTGGGTGGCTAGCGGATTAATATATTTTAAAATCAATAATCAATAAACCAAACTGCTAAGCATAATTATTCAATCAATCCAACCGATAAGCAGCCCTATCCTCGAATCTACAAGAAGATGACTCACAACTCTAAACATTTGAGAGCCGTATAGGAATAAACGTTTAAAATGTGCGCCGCATTTTGTTGTATATTAGGCATATTTGCCTTTCAAATTTCATTATTGATTATTCTTTCCTATCCATTCCAGAAAAGATAAAACTAACTTTTTGGCAAATTCTGCCTTCCAATATCGAAAATCTTCTCCAACAATTCCTATATATATATATATATAAAACTTTCACCTTCTTTCTTTTTTTAGCTGTCTTAATTAATGACTTAAACCCAAATTATTGAAATTAGAGACGAAAAATACTTGACATTTGATATAAAATATTTAATTCTTAATTAAGTTTATTTTATATAAAGTTACACTATGAGGCGCCGCGATTCTAACAAATTATTTACAGCTAAAAATAGGAACGGGTAAAATCTATGTTCCTGGTTGAAGATTGGACATGCCAATTAGAACAGACATTTGCACAAAGTTTGTGCTTTTGGTTCCTTTAAGTAAGAAGTATATTATACTTAAAACTATTTTTAAAGATATATTAATATACGTACTCGTGCAATGCACAAATAATATTAACGTATTATTTCTAATTGCTTCATTTGAAGTGTCTCATTCAAGCATGTTAAATCATACATTCAAGCATGTTAAATCATACATACATTTTAAGAAAATCATATTATTTTTAAATAAATTATAAAAAAAATTAAAATATCTACCCTCATCCACACCTCCCACCCCTACCCCCACATGTACATCCATCTCCACACCCCTTCAATTTTTTTCTTAACAAATAAAAATAAATTCTACCCCTCCCGCACGCATCCAACCACCCCCCCCCCCCCCCCCATCCCACCCTAATTCCATATCTCCAATCAAGTTTGTACGGAAAAAAATAATTCTGTAATTGTAAAAAAAAAATTATATTTTTTATTTTTTATTATATTATTCATAGTTTAAAAATGTTAGTTTGTTAACATTTCCTCCTTTCCATCTCTAATCAAATTTATGTGGATAAAACTAATAATAAAATTGCAAAAAAAAATTATGTTTTATATTTTTCTTTATTATTATTTACAATTTAAGAATTTCAGATTGTCAAAAACAATTTAAATACAGAACAATTCGTGAATGTGGTATTAAATACAAAAACAATTCAATTGCATACAATTGATTAAATAAAGAAGAATTATGAAATAAAACAACATTAAAAAGGAGATCAATAATATCAAACACAAGATTTAGAAAAACTTAAATCGGGTCAACTATATCAATAAACTTTGTACTTCCACAATTATCTATTTTTCTCTTTTTTTCATTCCTCTTTATCTCTTCTACAAATCAACAATAATAATAAAATAAAATTATCACAAAAAAAAAAAAGAATATTGTCACACCCTTTTTTGACTCCAAAAAAAGATTTAATTTTAAGGTTCGAAAGAGTTTTTTATTGTTAAAGTGACAAAAGATTGAAAATTTGTTTCGAAAAAAGATTATTTACATTTTTTATTCAGAGTCGCCACTTGACATAATCCGGTGTGCCAAGTCACCTTTAAAAGATCCTTTTCAAAACGATTTGACTCTTTAAATTGATTTGCGAACAGAGATTCCGGCTAAGGAATTCTGATGACCGATAAAAGGGTGTTAGGCACCCCTCGATCCTGTGGTTCAATCACGATCGCTTGACGGAGTATATCAGCTAATTTGACACTACGAATGTATAAACCACACAAAACAAATAAAACAATCAATGAAATAAATAAAATAAACGAATCCCAAAATATAGTATACAGTCCAATTATTACAGCCCGAAATGAAAAAAGGTACTGAAAAATAAACCTACGCTAACCTACACTAATACCAAACTACGCTCCAATGCCTTACCCAATGCTTCGGGCCTTGATCACGACCGTCCTCCGAAAATAAAATACTTCGGGGCATTCCCCGGCGAATAAACACATGAAACCTCGGGGCATTCTCCGGCCAAATGAATACACTTGAGTTGAATACGTCAAATTAGGAAACATTCACACATTCCACGTTCAAACATTCAACAAACACTTATTCCTAAATTTGCCTACCCGAACCTACATTTACATATCCATTTCAACATATCATAATTTTATCACGTTCCAACAATATTCATGCGTATTCTGAATTTAACAAAAAAACTACAATAAAGCAAAATTGATCTCTATTCAACCATTTTTATCAATTCCTCCACTCCAACCCAAAATTTCTTTTAAATGCCAAATTTCAACAGTTCAAGATTAATATTTCAACAATCCACAACCATCTCTTTGAATGAAATTAAGAAACAAATCACCCAATATTCAATCATGCTTTACGCAAATCAAACACATATGATGAAATAAAATGAGAAGAGATAGAGTTGGACCTCAATAAAATTCGCTTTCGTCGATAATAATAAAGAAATCCGAAACCGAACGCCTCGAATAGAAAAACCTTCACAGCGACGAAATCCAACCTAGTATTGAGGAATTTAAAATCAACAACACAAACTCAGTTAAACTCCCAAATCGACAACTTCTAACAAAACTAACACACCCTGAACACAGATGATGATTTACCGTTTGATATTGGCCGGAACAGTGGGTTCTCGATGACGGGTCGTGTTTGGTATGAAACAAAAGCAGTGAATTAGAAGATCTGGGTTTAGGATTTAGCTTCACCGGGGTTCCGATGACTCGACGACAACGTGAGTCGGAGAAAGACGACGCGGCTGATGCGATGGTGGCGCTTTTCTGGCCAAGACTCGCCGGAATAGTCAACACGTCATTTTCTCTCTTCTCTCAATCTCTTCTCTCCTTTTCCTCTCTCCTCTCGATGCTCTACCTCTCTTTTCGATCGGGTGGATGTGGCTGTGCGTGTTAGTGTGTGTAGACATAGGAGAAGAAATAAAAAGAACGAAAAAAAATGGAGTCTGTTTTGTAAGGTGTAGGAATGGAGAAGATCATATTGACTTCCTCCCTTTTCTGTATATGTATATTTTCTTTGTGGCCAAGAAAACGGAGGGGTCACGTGAAGGGTAAGGTAGGTGAGGATAGAGGTATGAGGTGCGGTAGGTTGTTAGGTGAGAGGTGAGGTGTAAGAAATTAGTTAGGATAAGATTAAATTTGTTATGAATTTGATTATTTTTGTATTTTTTGTGGGGTGTTATCGCATGGGTGAGGGTGTATAATAACAAGAATTAAGAAAAAAAAAAGAATAACTTGAATTTTGGGAGGGATAAAATTAGATGTCTACAAATATTAATTCAAGATTGGATATAGTATGAAAACTAGCCTATTAAACTATCATCCTCTGCATCTAATAATAATAAAGTTAAATAAAAATAAATTCATTTGATTGAAGAATATAACAATCAATAACAAAAATCTGAAAGGGAACTTAAAACTATACATTATCATAGAAGTATATATAAGAGTTAAAAAGATAGAATTTTATTCTAATTAAACTTTTATTAAAATTGAAATACAATATCAGAATAAATATTACTCACTTGAATTTGGAGATGGTAGAAAAAAATAGCATGCAATTACAATCATCACTCATGTATATATAAAAAATAAAAAAGTTAAATTAAAAAATAAGTCATAAAACAAAAAATATGAACAATGCAGTGAATAAGCTAATGATCAATGATAAAATAAGTGAAAGAAGACTAACATTTATATATTATTATAGGAGTGTGTGTAAATTAAAAAATAAGTGATAAAACAAAAAACATCAACAATGCAGTGAATAAGCTAATGATCAATGATAAAATAAGTGAAAGAAGACTAACATTTATATATTATTATAGGAGTGTGTGTATATATATAAGCTAATGATCAATGATAAAAGAAGTGAAAGAAGACTAACATTTATACATATATGAGAGGTATTAAGAAGATAGAACTTCATTCCAACTCAAATTCTTTAAATTTAAATTCATATATCATATCAATTAGTTATAAAAAGATTAGGTTATTAATTTTTTTTAATCCTTACTTTTTAAAAAATAATACATACTTATTTGAGAAATAAAATTGCAATTTTAATTTTAGCTTGGTCATACGTATAAAAGTGAGAAATTCATGAAACATAAATAGAACCTATCCTTGAACCGCGGGTTTTAAAAACTTAAAACTGTTCCAATTTTTTTTAATATTTATTTATTCCTAAAAAGTTGTTGTTCCAATATTTATATATATATATATAAAAGTTGTTTTGGTATATTTGGAAAATAATGATAAATTAGATTTTATATTTTTTAAAATTTAGTTTTTTGTGTAATTACACATTGACAGATAAATGTAGATAATTTTTGTATTATTGTTGTTGTTGTTATTATTATTATTATTTTGCAACTATTACTAATAACAACACCGATGTACTACTATTATTAATTCTACATTATTATTATTATTATTATTATTATTATTATTATTATTATTATTAT
>NC_061117.1:124109935-124125620 GCF_002878395.1 Capsicum annuum
TATATATATTGTTTAATGTATTTAAAATATATATAGGTGGGTATATATAGTGTATATTGGATTTTTTTTTTGACCGGGTTTGACCGAATTTTTAATCGGGTTTGATCGGGTTAGACCGGGTTGAGCTAAGTGAGCCGGTTCAGGGTTGTTTTTAAAAATTTTACTGTTGAACCCGGATTCGGCCCGGCCCACTTAACTACAACCCGACCCAGTCCGGCCCACAACCCGGCTAAACTTAACGGGCCGATTCCGAGTTGACCCAGCTCAACCCACTTAACACCCTTACCCCAGGTAAGTCTCTATATCTCCGCATAATATTCTTAATCACAAGTTTGAAGTCTCGAGTAGCTAGGTTCCTTCGGGACTTCCAATAAAAACATGTGTCCAGTGGTGGAGGCAGAATTTTTCCTAAGAGGGTTCTCAAGTCAACATACGAACCAAAGGAGTTCAAGATCTACTATATATACATAAAAAATAATTTTAATCATATATATATAGTATAATCTTTCACCGTAGGGGTTTCGAATGAACCTCTATCTCAGGAATAGCTCCGCTCCTGCATGTGTCGGGTAGGTAGCGGTTCCCCTTTTAATGCACCTTATCTAGTGAAAATTCGAATTTAGTCGAATCTCCAAAACAAATACTTAAAAATGGAGTGAAAACAAAAAAACACTTCTATATACGTTCTCTTCTCTTTGCTCATTGCTTTTTTTTAATAATTATAACTATGGTACTCCCTTTGTCTTATGTAGCGGCATTTGGAGTATGAGGGGTCAAACGTCCGATCTTATATGTGAATCCCGAAATATACATTTTAAAAGAGTAAATACATAATTACCTTTCTGATGTTAGTCGAAATTTTTAAAAACACACCTAAACTTTGAATTCGACCTATTGACCCATGATTCTTCTTTATTTCGTTCCAAACACACCATTTTTCTCTGAATCTCAGTCACAACAAAGAGAGTGAACACAAGCATCAATCAGGTGCTGCCACGTGTTAAATACGTTTAATTTCATATTGTTTTAATAAAATTTTCCTTTTTATTTAATTTAACACCTCAATCCATCCCACACCCATCCAGCAACTGCCCTCCCCCTCCCACTCCTCCCCCGCGCGTCCAGCAGTTCTCCTCTACCCTCACTCCCCATACAACACCCCCACCCCATCAACATCTCCCCTAACCCCCACTCCGTCAGCATTTCCATCCATTTTTCTCTCTTTTCAAATCACTTCAAAAAATAGTTTTATGATTGAATTGAGTTTTAAAGATAGTTAAATGATATGATTTAACTGAAAATGGAGCTTTAATGATATGATTTTATTTTTTTTAAAAAGCTTCAATGTAGGAGCTTTAATGGTGACATTGTGTTGAAGAAGAAATGGTGGGTTGTTAAATGATATGATTTAATTATAAAATGAAGCTTTAATGAATGATTTTTTTTTTATTTTTTATTTTTAAAAAAAGCTTCAATGGAGGAGCTTTAATGGTGAATTGAGTTGAAGAAGAAAGGGTGGGTGGATTGGGGGTAGGGGGTAGGGATAATTTTTAAAAATAAATAAATATTTTTTTTATAAAAGAATATAAATTATATATAAATTATTTTACACGTGATACATTTTAATTGGTCAAAAAAGTCAAATTCGAGCTCTTTCACGCGTCAGTGGCGCGTGTATACACGCAGAAGATCAAAATGGTGTGTTTGTAACGAAATAAAGAATAGTGGAATAATAAATCGAAGTGAAAATTTAGATGTCTTTTTGCAAATCTCAAACAAAATAGGAGGATAATTATATATTTACTCATTTTAAAATAAAATTTGCATATCTAGCATGCATGTATCATCATAGCCATAAGTCAATATACTATTATACTTTAATTTATATAAAACGTGATAGTGGGAGAGTACTTAGATTAATCATTGGTGTTTCCTTTTATTTTTATTTTTCCAATATATATTGAATTTAAATTCCATTAACTTGACTACAGAAGGAAAAACCTGGATATCTCAACGCATTCATTAATTAGTGCATTATGAGCTTACCAAAACACAATGACATATATGAATAATAATATACTACCAGATAGTGTTCACTGGCTCAGCTATAGTGCAATTAATCAACTGAAAATTACACAAATACACAACTTATGTTTCTAATATTACAAAAAATTTCAACTCCCTAAACATATTATAAAAATTCCAACATATTCACAGAATGCTATGTATATATCGGCTATGTTATGTATATTAATAGGGAGAGAGAGTAAAATAATTAAAAAAGTAAGAGAGAGTATAATTACTTTCAAAAGAGTTGATATTTATGTTATTTATTAGTTTATGTGTACGCGCCTCGCACATGTATCTCACTTTATTTAGTTCAAACATTAAACTAAATAAGATATTTATTTAAATAATAAAGATGAATTGACATCCAAATAATATAATTACACCTAATCTTTACACAAACACAATAATACGATAATAGAGAATCAAAATAATACAACTAAACTTTACCTTTACACACACAAAAATTTTTCAAAATAGAGATATAAAAACAATACAATTAAACCTAACCTTTAACTAAGAAAATTCCTCAAAGTCGACTGACATTCATCTACCACCTGTAAATTCATCTACGACCTGCAAACTACAATAAAATAATACAATAGTGATCACAAAGCTTCAGTTTTGATGAAAATAATTCTTGTCTGAGCGAAAATTTTGACACTAAAAAATGACTTGAATAAAAAAAGAAGAAGATATATATGCACACACATGTTGAATTCAATTATGTTGACAAAAACAGTGAAGATGACACTAAAGAATGACTTGAATGAAAACAAAGAAGATATATACACACACATATTGAATTCAATTATGTTGACAAAAACAGTGAAGAAGTTGAAGGTTAGAAAATTAAACATACACTAATCTAGACATGCAACCGAATCAAATTAGATGAGCATCAATCATATTTTTTCAATAAGTAAACCGAATCAAGTTAGCTGACAGTCGAAGACCCATGATGCTCCTATGTATAAAGAGCTCTCTATCGCAATGAAATGCACATGATTCTCAGAGTTTTGCAAAGCCAACAACACGTTGCTGCATTGAGCCCCATCATAGTGAAAATAATATAGTTTAATTGTGTCAGATTTAATTAATAATGATAAATTTTTTGACACGAGAATCTGACGCAAAGCCAATTTTATTTACATCTCTAATTATGGTAATTATGTATTATGCTACCAAATTAAAAAAAATAGTTTTAGCTAGTTTGTTTGTTTGAAGTATGTGCACAAACAAATAACATCAAAGTACTATATTTATTTATAGAAATTCCTTTAGAAATAAGGTAAAATTTAATAGAATTTTATTTTAGGAGTATTTTTTTATACTATTTTATGAGTATTTTTTTAATTGATCAAGAAAATATTAATTGATTCTTCTTACATATATTTTAGGAGTCCCATATATTTTAGGAATCTAGTTAATATAATAAAAATATAGTCTTTTAATGAAGGACAAAAAGTTCAAAATCACTTTTCTGAGTCCTCACACTTTTAATTTGTAAAGATCTTTACACTTTTAATATATTATAGATATAAATATATATTATAGATTAGAGATAATGCTTTAACTCTGTAAATACTTCCACCCATAGACTTTGAGCGGAAGTTTTTACGTAATTGTCACTTTTTTTTTTTGGAACGCAAATTAATCCCGGATTCTTTTCTCTAATGAGTAATGGAAATATATGATCCATAATTAATATAGAAATTAAGATATGTTCATGAAGAAGAAAAGATCATCATCTACCCTTAATAACTATCACCTATATAGACTTACTTTTTGTTTCTCATCTCATGTTTGATAGATATAGATACTTGTATTGAATGATTAAATTTAAATTCGCTTTGAAAAATTCCACATTGAGGGATAAAGTGCTTTTCTAAAAAAGGATCCGATTAAATTTGACTTCACGCCGAAAAATCGTGCATTGGGAGGGAGGGGAGTTAAAGCACTCCTCTAAAATAATTTTTGTATCAAGATTCAAACTCGAGATATCTTATTATAAATAAAAAAAATATTTATTACTACACCACATTTATATTGGTATCTATATACACTTGTGAAGACATGTAATTTTTCATTAAACTTTTGCAGGCATGTGTGTGAAACATTAGAACGTCGTCCTTCAAAGAGCAGCAATCAGATAAACCCTGGAAGTGATCAATCCCCTTACAAAGCAAGAGTCGATGCACACAGCGATCAAATTGCGGAAAATAATATATATTGCTGTGACTACCAGGTTTGATGATTTTCTTTAATTCCTGACTTATTTCCTCTAATTAAGATACATCAAGATTGATAATGTGAAGATAACTTGGGCTCTATCGGTGGAGGAGCAGAATTTACAAGATTCAAAAGTAAATATACGGACTAGTCGAAGGGGTTCAACATCTACATATATACTTAAAAAATATTTTTAACCATGTAAAAATAGTACTCTCTCCGTTTAAAAAAGAATGACCTACTTTTCTTTTTAAGTCGTTTAAAAAAGAATGATCCTTTTCTTTTTTGGCAATACTTTAATTTCAACTTTCCACATGACATGTTTAGAACCGCAAGATTAAATGACATTTTAGTACATTTGACACAACTTTAATTTAAGGCCACAAGATTCAAAACTTTCTTTATTTTCTTAAATTTTGTGCCATGTCAAAATAGATCATTCTTTTTTAAACGAAGGGAGTATAATTTTCCGAGGAAGTAGGGATTCGAATGAACCCCCGAATTCAATGTGGCTCCGCCACTGGGCTCTACCTATATCGGATATGGTGGGATGTCGGGATCCTTTTCTTAATTAGAGGTTTTGAGTTCGAAAATTGAAAACAATTGTTTTAAGTGGGGAGCATTTTACCCTCCTTGTTGGGTCCACTCGTCACGAAAAAATCCGACAGACACATTGGTGGGGCACTGTGTTCAGATGAACCGGTATTTTCGTGATAGAACACAGACTTATATGCCAAAATGCACTAAAATTACAACACATAGTAGGTCGATATCCATAAATTTTATAAATACAATTAAGTTCAGAGCTAACAAGTCAGTCATTTTGTTTGTGTAAATTCAGGAAGCACAAGGAAGTTTAAGTAGTGGAATGACAAAGGAAGAAGAAGAAAGTGGCGGTCCAACAAGTGAAATTTGTGAGTTTCCACAGGCAGATGGCGATTATAAAAGGGAGAACAATATTTGGCCTTTGGATGATTGGGTAGCTCTGTGTACTAAAGGTTCAGCTGAATATTCCCAATCTGATTCCTCCACAAAGTTTCTAGACCAGCAGGTTTTGCAATCTCCAAAGGACAATTCTCACATTAACCTAGATTTATCTATCTCTTCATATTTCTATTGTTAATTAAAATTAGGGGTCCTTTGGTTAGTGAGAAATTCTAGAATATTTCATGAGATTTATTGTATTTTGGATATTATATAATTTCAGAATTACTTTATTTCACCATTTTCATATAAATGATGGAATAAGTTATTTTATATAAAAGGTCGATAAACCAATCTTACAAGGTATTTCAATTCATGAGATGTCTTTATTTATCTCATCCCACCAATAGTTTTATATTTTATACATTAATATGGGATACCAATAACGTTGGCATTTGTACTTAGGTGCCCAGTAAATTTTGTACGAATCATGAACAAAGAAACGCTAGTGGATAAATAATTATTTAATTCTTACCGTATGTTCCTGTTCTACATTTCTAAATAGAGAAAAACCGACCCGCAAAAGATTTCTTATATCTTTTTTTGGATTTCTTATGCGTAATTTTCTTTTTTTAAAACCTTAAGTAACACGTGGAAATAATTCGGAAAATCGTCTAGATGTTAAAAAACTGATCTATATGTCATGTGTTGAGTTTGTCAAAGAAATTGTCTGTTGATATTGTCAATATTGTGGAAAGTAATGGTAATGTAGATGTACGGAGTGAATTAAGTGCAAAGTTTAACACCAGAAAAACAAGTATTGAAGGTAGCAAGACCTTGATACATTAAAACTTGAGGGTGAAGTAGCGGCATATAAGATGCCCTAAAATCTACACAAAATGAAGCAATGGAGGCGGCTTTACAAATAAAAGAGAGTTGTATTCCTTTCTGCCCCCTAACAACTTCAGAATTTAAGAAAACTGAAATGGTTGATGGATTTAGTAAGCAAACATTTTTATTCACTTCTCTTTTCAGTTAATATTTGAGGACAACAGATAAATTAGTAAGAAGACAATAACAACGTTGCCCCGTGTATTCACGTAAGTGGCAGAAGGGGAGACAGATAAATTAATAAGAAGACCAACATTGCTCAATGTAATCCCATAAGTGGAAGGGGCAGGATCAAGGATGTAAGCGAACTTCACCCTACCTTTTGAGTAGAAAGATTGATAAACCTTCAGCTCAAAGGAAGTAACGAAAATAGGATTAAAGTGATACATTAGTAAGAAGACAAAAGAGAATATTTCAATTGAGCTTCTCTTTTCCTGTTGAGAGCAGCAAATATATTCTCGGGGTATCAAATTTTTACGCACACAAGGAGACTGGTATTTCTTTTTTTCTCCTTGCAACTTCAGATATTTATCTATCCTAGAATGTACATGTTTTTTTAAATCCGAGGATAGAGATCTCCCAAGTTGAGAATGTACATGCTTTTTTAAAGAAAGGCATGTAATATGTCGTGGAGAATTGGATCCAAACTTCACTGTCTCTTTGCTAAAGTCTTCTTAAGTCCTTTCACAATCTTCCAGAACCAAACCAAGTTCATCATAGTAAGTACCAATGACACAACAGATGATAGAAAAATTGCAAATGAAGGCAGATGCTTAACCTGTTTCAATCCAAAAGACGAACAAAGCACACAATTAATTCATTTTCTTAAGCACATTTGTTTTTTTTTTTCCAGCAGAATTATGTCTCAAAGAAAACAAAGATAGATGGTCGAGTGCTTTGCTCAATTAACTTTGATGACTAAGATCATTTTGAAAGAAATATAGCAAACAAGCAGAATGAAAAAAATTTGCAGATTTTTGCATTGTCAGTGAAACGTTAGTATGTTGTCATTTATTATTAAGAATACACCTGATCATAGTTGATGTAGACGTGGTAAAACAAGTAAATGAATAACAAAATTCTGGCAACCTGCAATTAACCATCTATTATATAGCATTTCATCACAGACAGAAAAGAAACAGAACAAAACTTGATAAAAGGTCTACTCAGTCGTGACATACCAGCCAAGCAAACACCATCAAGAAACCATTTACGAGGTATGCTTTCGACTTTTTCATTCCAGCTACATCAAGATACCTATGCAGACATAAAGGATCGATCAAGAAAATGGAACGTGGGGAAAGATAGCTCATAAACAAGCAAGGTAGGGTTTGATATTTCTATAGGTACCATCTCAAGTTGATCCCAGGGGTAGTTGCCTCAGAAACTAAAACCATGAACACATAAAGCTGCCCCTCACCAGTAAACATTGCATATGTCACTGCTACCATAGAGAGAAGATGATGAACCAGCTGCAAGAATGAAGGGTATGTCAATCACCAAAAGAAGCTTGACACTCATATTCTGTGTCAGGAAAAATTGAAGGAAAACAAGATGCACTTACATATTCCAGTCCACCTAAAGAAGGACAAAACCAAAGGATCATGGTAAGATCAGTGAAAAAATATCCCATAGAAACCTATGAAGAAGACATTAAAACTGATTACAAGAGAACACATAAATGACTATGAAAATAAATATAAGTTATAAATAATAAATTTTTACAAGATTCCAAAACATATAACAACAAACATACAACACTAGTTTGAAATTAACATTCTCTGATGAATTACATCTTTGATACAATCTATGTCATTAGCTTTACACCTCATCTAAATGTTCTATCTGAAGCTACTACGTTTCTTACAAAGGTTAGGTACACAGAGATGTCTGCCCAATTCCAAAAGAATATCTGAGTGAATCTCATCAGTGGTATTATTTGCACATGTAATAACTGGCTTTGTAATTTTCTCAGTTTGAAAGATACCTCATCAAGCAGTTTATGTATGACACACTAGGACAACTACATCAATAAAGAGGGATAAAAAGAAAATCTAGTCAACCCAGGATCAGAATGAGATGAAAACAAGGCACTGGATTAGCCTTGCAATTATACTACTGACAGGAGAAAAAATAGGAACATTTATGATGGCATGTATAGACCTAAACTGCCACAGAAGAATTGCTATGGCCCCTGCTAATATCTTATTGGAAACTCACACTCATACGAATCCCACCCATAACCAGGATACATTAGAAGATACAGAATCAGTTTGGTTATTTTTCAGTCTAACAAAGACATCATAGCAGCTACTGCTCTTCACTAATAAAAGATTATGACATGTACACTGGTCCTCAGAGCATGCATAATAACTTTCCACTTTTTGAAATTATGTGGTCAAGGATTCAAGTCATTGATGCTAATGGCTTTCGAGTTTTGTTAATTCTTCGACCAATTAACTTATCTTTTCTATTTTCTTTGTATGTCAAATCACTGAAAGGAAAAACAAGTAACCTGCTGATTAAACCATGAGTTCTGGCTGATTCTGACGGTGATAATATACAAAGCTGGCGCAAAGCTATCAATGGAAGCAATGTGACAACCAAAAGAGGTACTTTGACCAGAAATTAGATAAAAACACGATGAAGAATTACTTTCACTGGCTTAAGTGTCTCAGCCTTTAAGAGAAAATTAATTAGATGCAGAGGATAAACAAGGGGAGAGGATGCAAGGATCCACAGTTGGACAGTTCATTTTACAAGGAACAACAGTCAAGTTTTTCCTAGGTAAATTTCTTCGTCCTATCCTATTGAGGAGATGATCCCTGGCCATTGTTTCTGGTGTTAGAGAAGAAAGCTGAACATGCGATACATGGCGAGCCACTAGCGAAGGAGCATCATCCAAAGCAGAGAAAAAAGAAGCCAAATTACCCCTTTAAACCTTTGACAACCTACTTGTTAAGAAATCCATGCAAGAGAGAATTGAACCAAATATGACAACCTCCAGCGATGCATGTTCTAGAAAGAACGCTTACTGGAACTATTAGAAATTTCAGCAATGTAACAGAAGTATGGATGGATAACCTGAACTAAGATCACAGCTCAGTGAAGCTCAAGAAGGCCTAACAAACAAATGATATATACTAATGTAACCAAGGTGAACCCAACTTGAGATTATACATTCCTTATTTCTGCCAACAAATTAACAACCACTACTCACCATTTTTACAGCATGATCCCTTATAGTTTATGCAACCAATAGTGACAGGTAAACAAGAACATGAGTGAATAATAAATGGCTCACCCCCAAGACAAAGGTTGATACTGTGGAACTCCGCATAATGACAAGGCCAGACAGCTGATTATCAGAGAGAAGATCTGACCAGAATGCCAAGTACAGTGACATGGTTGTAACGAGTATCGCATGAACGGTAGATATGGATCTACACCATAAGTGAACCTTATATTTACTTGACAATGACAAGGAATAGTAAAAATGAGGAGAAAAGGATGACTAATTACCGGTTATTCCATTCAACTTGCTGGGATTTTGAGAGCGCATAGCACTTAAAGTAAATAGAGGTGACTATCTGGCTAAGATCATAAACCTTAAACATCCAGATATTTAAGAAACAGCTAATAATACAAAACAAATAGCACAAAAATCTTCAAGAGGATTGAGCACAGTAAACATGATTATACATTAAAATCAAGCGCAGAAATGCAAAATACTACTCCATTAGAAGTTGAGATTTGAACAAAGCTATCATCTTGAAGTAGTCATTATAATAAGAAACCAAGTTATACCAATTTGCATGCGAAAATGCCATCAATAACAGATGAGTAAATAATGAAAGAATCTGAAAGCATGTAGTTTCGAAGAAGCAGCTCAGCGCGAGTTTGGTAACCACTGATTTCCATCAGAGCTGCAGCAGAAGAAATAGTAGAGCTTTTCCTTTCCCCTTAAAAAGTTTGTACTCTGTGTAAACTTACTTTGACTTTTGTCCGTACTTTATTTCTCCTGAAAATAATGAAAGGAAAGATGAAACATTAACTACATCAATTTCATAAATATGCTATCAGCTTCAAGCCACGTAGGTGGTCTCACATGACAATCACACCAACAAAAACACCATAAGCAGTTTTAACTTATACTTAGACACTTCTCTATCTTTTACTACAAACTCAAAAGATTGCATGAGTTTAACCCAATGTAAACACTAGACCACATTTCAACTGTAAATATTCAGGGCTTTCAAATATATAGCAGAGATTTCGAGATCTATGGTAATAAACTTTGAGGAATCAGGTATATAAAAAAGAAATTACGTCTATCCAGTTGGTTTTAGAAAGATGCAATGAAAACAATTTGATCATAAATTTATTTTTGGAATAACTTGTTGAGATCCCTTTCCTTAATCCTTATACGAAGCATTTTCATGGAATCATGTACATCAGTTTCCGTATCAGACGCAAAAAGGAACATGATCAATTGCCCAAAATTACTTGAAATGGCTTAAAAATTTTAATTTTTCAGCATATTAGGTTAAATTAGATAACCAACCTATTAGCAATGTATGCCAGTTTTTTGGCTTGGCTTATGTTAAACCTAGAAGTGTGTTCCCTATGATGAAAAATGTTTCCCAAGGAAAAGTTTTCATCGATGAAATCATTTTCTAGTGTTTGGTTACTTTGAACTGCTGCATTGTTTTCTTGAAGGAAAACTTTCCAGAAAATAACTTCTATCACTTACCAGAGAATCATTTTCCTTATGAGTAATTCAACACACACTGTATCCGTTCCTTCAACCAGTATTTATATGAAATTGTCAACCTTTACTTCTTAAAAGATTTCATGACGATACTATCCTCATGCCTATGCTACACCTTGTAGGATTCTCATATGCCAACCTATTTTCTACCTAATCTAACTCTAGAAAATGGTCCAAAATTTTAGTTTTCAGTATAAGACATTCCACGGAAAACATCTTCCTTCACACTAAATGGCACCCCTTATGGGAAAAAATAAAGGTTGAAAGAAAGCACAAGGAAAAATGCAGTTAGAGGATGCATAGAAAGATAGTGTAAAGTGGATTAAAGCACGGAACTCAATCTAAAAAAGCAACACTACAGAAGAAAAGATGCCAACACCTAAGAGTCCATTTCTCTTCGAGTTTTCCCATTTTCCTTTAGTTTCTTTGCTTCATATTATTTCAACAAGGTTCCAGTTGAGTTTTTTAATCAAGACAACAACAACAGCAGCAACATACACAGTGTATTCCCACAAAGTGGTGTCTGGGGAGCGTAAAGTGTACGCAATCCATACCGTTACCTCAGATATTTGTCACTTTGACCATTAGTAGTTTATAAGTTTTAGATGAGATAATTCACAAAATACATCATGGAAACACATCAAGGAAACATCTGAATTCCATTTGTTTTCGAGTTTCACCACTGGTGATCAACAAAAGAACATATTGCAAGATGCCCTTTGTAACAGCTTAAGTTTCTGTTAAGGCAGTTCAAATGACACAACGACTCTTATTTCCATTAATTTATTTCAATAAGGACAACATGAAAATGCAATAAGTAGAATCTACCAACTATATGATGAATCAAACCAAATACAACAATTTACATTCCTAAGAACTTATTCGAGACCTGCCCAAAATGTATTAGGATCAATGGATAGTGAGACAGTCTTCTATCGAAATACAGAAAACAGAAACAATCATAAAATAAAGAAGAAAACAAGACAGAAAAGAAATGATGCCATTTGACAATCACAACTATCTGCTCATCTTTCCCTGGCCATTATATTAAGGGGCAAATTAAAGCAACCTCTTTAGCGACAGAAATTTTGCAGCCCATAGCCAGTGGCTCTTTTAATCATGCAACTCATAGGCATTAAAACAATATAGTCTACTGCGATAAAATTCAGCAACAATCAAAAAAATTATTTTATTCTACGTATTTCAACAATCACAAAGGGGTACCTAGAATTCAACAAGATCACACTGAATTACATAAACAATAAAAAGTTATTGGACTAGAATTAAACCTCAACGGGAATGATTTTCTTTATTCATCAAAACTGTTTATATTGTTCGAAGAGGAAACCAAAAAGCAGAGTAAAATTCGACCTATTTCACATTCATTCTAATCTTTGGTACTCCCAAAATCAATCCAGAAACAAATGCAGCAGCAGAATAAAGAAAAAAAAATGAGAACTCAAACGTTACTGGCACAGAGAAACAAAAGGAAGAACTGATAAGAGCAAATCAGATACAGAAACCTTGCATACACAGTCCATCCAGTTATACCCTTCGATTCTTCAGCAATACAGAAACAAAATAAATACATTTACAAAAAAAAGAAGAAGAAGGAGGAGGACTAGTTTTGACTTACCCGCCAAGAAAAGGGAGGGAGGGACATATATGAAAAGGAAAGCAAAAAAAGTCGCTAGGAAGAGAAACTTGTTTGTAGGTTCCTTTTATATTATATATATATATACTAGTGGGGGTGCGCCCGTGCTTTGCACGGCCCAACATGTGTTGATAAAGGAAATATGAAAAAAATTCTTTATTTGAAGCGTATTTACAAAGCATCTTTTTTAAAAAGCGTCAAAGCATTACATACAACAAGATCTCTAGTCACCATCTCATTAAAGGTGCAGATTGCACACTCAAGTTGAGCCATAGCGCTAGAGTAGGCAGTTATTTGCATCAGACTTTTGATCAAATAAAGCTTGCGCTTCATCCAACATTTTAAATTTCACGTACATGTTCATAAATGTGGTAGTATCAGCCTGTATCTTGTGATTTTGCAAGGAATTTAATGCTCTAAATTTGATTTGTACTCTCATTTTGCCACTGGGTTGCTGCAACAGAGTAACAAGACAGATGTTGAAGTTCGTTTTCTTCTTGGGCAACACTCCTGTAACAATCATCAGCTAACACAATCATTCTTCTTTGGAAACTTGTCTTTTAAGCCGAAAATCAATCGAAAATAACAATTCAACAAGACTATTCAACGCACCAACAACATAATAATACAAAAAAGTACAGATCTTCATAAGAAATGATCAATCCCCACCCCAAACCCCCGAGACAAGATTCTTATACCTTTTAAAGCTCTTTATAGTCCTACAACAGTCTCTGATGCTTCAACCTGACCTTTGGTTCTTCAAAAACACGATAAGATAATGATTCCAAAGCAACCCTTTTCATCTTTTTAGATTACAAATGAATCAAACTAAGAAAAAATCAAGAAAAGTGGGCGAAAGAGGCAAAGAAGAGAGAAAAGGAGTAGTAGAAAAAACAATAATACAACACAACAATAAGGCCAAATAAGAAAGAGAGTAAATAGAGAAAGAAAGAGAGCTGCTAAGAAAGTTCTCTACCGACCAAGACAAATTGTTGTTGTTTTTATTATAGGACGGACAATGAACAAGTGATGATACAAATTAAAATTTTAAATAATTAAGATCTTAATTATGTACCCTCGCAAGTATGCTTTAGGAGCTCAGCATCTCTTGTAAGCAATTTTTTTACTGCAAATTTCGATAAAATTCTCTTCGGGAATTAGCTCACCGCTGGAAGTGAATTGCCACTTCCCATCCCTTTTATCAACGGGAATTACTGCTGCTATGTTCTATACTTCCTTCATGATCTAGTCTTTAATGTAACCGCATCACAGAGAGCTGCAAAACAACACCTCACCAATTAAAGAATATACACATATAACTCAAATCAAATCCATCACCTACCGGACTTAAATACTATATTAACAACACAATATTATTAATTTCCCTATATCATTCCAAATTAGAGGAAAATTTTGACATAACCGCCCAATTAAGAAGTGTACCAGTAGGTGCGGCTGCAGTAAATGTCATAATATCCCCTGCTGATCTAACGTTCACAGCAGAACTAATCACTGATGCAAGATGCTTGCGCTTAGCTCCAATAGCTTCAGCACATTGTGCAGCTACAAAGGTTGCAGCAGAAACCACAGCCATATCAGTTTTCGCCATGTCCTCACCCTTTCCGTTATCAGATGAGGCTGTCGTAGCCACTATTAAGCTGCTGCAATAGCAGCAATAGCAACAACAACTCCTGCAACCGACACAGTAACATGAAGTTGTGCATTAGGTTCCCTCATCTCATCTTTCTTCTTCTTCCTTTTATCCTTCAACCACCTACCCACTGTATTTTCGCACCCACACCGCCACCAGTAACAACCAAGTTAATAGCAGTAGCACTGCTCCTGTACTGATTATTAATCGGTACATTGTTCAAATGGCTGTACTGAAAGTGATACAACTATGTGTCAGTATCCACTGAAACACTACATTAAGTTACACACAATCTACATAACAAATCAAAAATGGTGTCACCACACTGTTTCAGTAAAAGATAGAGCCAATATAAATTACCTACTCGTGAATATAACCTACAAAAAGCATAAAAAAGAGACATAATATCAGAGGAAAAATTAGACACCGGCATTTTGCCAGTTAAGAGCTATTTTTGCGTATCATAGCATCAAAATTAATTGTAGCAGTATCCCAAAATAACAGGAAAAGTGGCTTCAAGCGCAATAAAAAATAGTGGGTATAAGAAAGAACCAGCTACTGTTGTTGAATGAAAACATCTAATATTATACATGAAGATTTAACTTACCAAAGTATGGTGTGTCACACCCCTTTTCGAAAAGGATTCATTATATTCAAAACTCAGAGTCGCCACTTGACATAAATCGGGTGTGCCAAGTCACCCGTGGATATCTTTTTTCAAAACAGTTTTGACTCTATAAAACTGATCCGTGAACAAAGATTTCGGTTAAGGAATTCTGTTGACCGAGGGGAAGGTGTTAGGCACCCCTCGATCCCGTGGTCAAACCACGGTCACTTGGTAGAACATATCGGTTAATTTGACACTAAGAATGTATAAACCACACAAAACACATAAACACGCATCCAAACACACGAAACAAAATAAATCCAAAGGATAGTGTTCAGTCCGAAAATAAATCCTATCTAACCTACACTAATCCTAACTACGCTCCCGTGCTTTACCCGACACCTCGGGCCTTCATCACAAACGTCTTTCACCAACATAATACATCGGGCATCCCCGGTGAATAAATACAAATGGCCTCGGGACATTCCCCGCTAAATGAATACAATTGATCCAAATGCGGTAAGCAAAACCACTCAACACATATTTCAAACATTCCATCAATCCACAATCCCTAAACTTGCCTACCCGGATTACCGTTTGCCTACAACTCTCGATTTATCGTAATTCTATCACATCCAACATCATCAATGTAGCAAAATTAAAACAAATTCTCTATCAAGATTCACCCTTCCCCAAATTTCTTTTTAATCCACAATTTTTCACGTTAAAATAATTATTCACCAATATTAACATCAAAGTTCCACCATGATAGTCTATTCAATCACCAAATATTCACAAAAAGGGCAACTAAACATAATAATCAACCCACAATCACAACATCAATCACATCTAATGAAATAAAAATGACAAGAGATAGAATTAGACCTC
>NC_061117.1:124128620-124201811 GCF_002878395.1 Capsicum annuum
TAATTCTTTCCTTATTATAATTCATTTATTGGTTCAGTTTTTGATTTGGTTGCTTATTTTTTCATATAGTTTGCTGTTAATCAATTCTGGCTTTATAGTATTATTCTAATCATTGTTTCAATGGATAGCTTTTCATCCACCTCACGCTTCTCTCAGAAAGCTGTCGTTGAGTTCTGAGAATCAATGTATAATATTGATGCCTAAAGTTAGTACCCCTTCTATTGACTTATCCAGTTGTCTCCTTTAACTATTGTTGTGGCCCATTTTCACCTCTTTGCTCATTCGGTTACTGCTTTGGTTTAGGTTTTGCATCTTTCTATGGATAAATACCTTCAAGTACTACAACTTTTTTTTTTCATTTTTCAGCGTTATGCCCATTCATAGCGGTTCAGAGACAGACCTCCACTTTTTATATCGTGCAAATATGAATATACTTTGCTATTGAGCTTATCTAACTTAAAGGCTTTAGATTGAAATTTGATTATTACTGACATGCATACCAGCGATAATTTCTTCTATGTTGGAAAACTGGAGTGATGTTAGGGTCGGGTAGGGGAAGGGTGGTGGGGTCTGGGGGTAGGAGAGAGACAATTACCGCGAAATGTCACTTATGGAACTTATTTTTCAATTAAGGAACTTGCTTCCTAGAGAAAATTTTGACCAACCAAACATGGGATTTTGTGTCTTTACATATGTAATTTGTCTACCAATTACTGATGGAAACAAACAAAATGTCTTAAGTAATGATCTTTGTTTTGCTTTAGAGATTGTTGGTATATGGAGTCTGAAAATGGGGTTCCATTAGAGGTGGAAAAGATCTTTGTGGTCGAGGAAGAAAATGTGGATTTAAAGAATGAGAAAAAAGCTGACGAGACACCAAATTTATCTGCAGTCAAAACTGAATTGTTTGAGGATGTTTTGAAAAGAAAAACATCAAGTCAATATAAGGTATCAGTTGGTGGTACTAAAAAGAAAAACAAAATGGCTAAGGATTCAGCAAGTTCAATAGGCTCCTCTACATTAACTCATTTGAAAAAGAGAAGTATAGCGAAAAGTCTTTCATTCCCCTCTAGAGGTGCTAATGCAGACATAATGAAGAAGAATATTGATGCTTGTATAAAGAAGTTGGAGACACAACATCTACTAAAGCTACATCTCCTCTTAAAGATGATGAGGATGCCCGTTCTGCTACTTCCTCGTACTTCTCCTTTCCTAGCCTGAGTTGTTGACTTGTTATTACTTTTTTATTTCTGTTGTTCCGGTTTTTTCATGGTCCTCAATTAGGTCAGTATTCTAACTTCTTTATGTTCATAATCAGCAACGTAACTCGTACCAGTGCTGGATTTTCCTTCAGGTTGGAAGAACGTGCTGAAAACCTAAAGGAGGTTTGTGTTATGACCTTTGATTCCTAGGAACTTCACGTACTTATTAGCTTAGTGCAAGACATTACAGCTTAGTTTCCATGTTCATCAGTTTTTGGCAAAGGTGGAAGAAAGGATACATGCCCGGGAAGAGGAAAAGTGTAACTTCCTAGCAAAATATAAGGTTAGTTCAGAAAATATTGATTTTCATTGCTGAATTTGTAAGCTATGTTGCTTGGAGTCTCCACAATGTTGCCGCATCTGTGTTAGATTCTCTAAAAATGAACTACTTTTGGATGATCCGATATGCACCTATCGATATTTTTGAAGAGTTTTAGCAATGTAGTTTGTAAGAACTATTCTGAACTAATTTGGATTTGATTCTAGAAAAGCAAGAGGTGGAAGTAAAGCAATTTAGGAAGATTTTGATATTTAAAGCTACACTGATGCCTTACTTATACAGGGAACCCCTTCCTAAAGTTGAACTGAAGAGGGTAAACTTTTGATTTTCGTGCTTCATGAGATATATTGTAGCATCTCTAGAATTGTGTAATTGTGTTTCCCTAACATGACAAGTTTGTTACTTAACATCCTTTTATAGTAAGTCCGTCCTATTGTGCTAGAGAAAGAGTCAGTGAAAACATTTTTGGTTGATTTTCTTTGTGACAAAATACTCTGAGTCGTCAAGTGTGAATCTAAAAAAAAAATTTGTTTCACAACATGATATGCCCGTAATATGAGTGTATGACACCAATGGTTTCTTGAAAAATAACACCTTGTGGAGAAGTAGTGCATGAACTTGTAGAATCGTAGGTTATGAAATAGTGCTGGAGTTGGACAACGATTAAAATAGATTAACTGTTGATGCATTAAATTGCCATATCTAGAGACTAGAAAGTTGTTGTTACACCTTCTTCATCATGTAAAAAGCGTACTTGTTTCCTGTTTATGGTATTTTGATTTAAGATACAATTATATATCATATATTATACAATGATCTGAGATGGTTCTAAGAAGGTACTTTCTAAAGGTTCACTTGCTGCAATGTTAGATTAAAGAAATTGAACCTTTTGTTTGTGTTCGTAAAGTATGGTGTTACTTTAAATCGACTAAACAAAAAAGTAAACTCCGCTATTATCTTATCAAGACGCGTAAATGAATCTTGTAAAAAGAAAGCTGCAAAAGCATTTTGTGTTACTATATTAGTTTTTTTTTTTTTTTTGGTTTTTATCCTTCAGTAACATACACTTAGGTGTCAATTGATAGCGTTTTCATTCTTATGTAATTCATGTTTTTACTTAATTGTGCAGATACCAACAATGCACACCATATCTCCTAAGCTTGGAAGAACTAAGAACTCCATATCCACGACTAATAGCGTAGAAAGTGGAGGGTCATGTTTCAGTCCAAAAGTGATCAACGAATAACGTAACTCACCCGTAACCAATAAAGACACTGTTGCTTTAAAAGATAATCTGGTTAAGAATTCAAAGACAACTACTCAATCTCCAAAAACCTCTATCACTAAAGAAAAACCTACTGAAACAAAATCAAGACTTGCTGACGCAAAGGTCTCGGATGAGATAACTTGTACAGAAAAAATAGAACACAACAAAATTCAACCTAGATCCGAAATGAATTGTCTAAAAGACAATATGGCACGTCTGTCAAATCCAGTCAGCATTGAAGGTTAATGAACTTGCTGAAATTGTCTTCTAATACTGTATTTATTTATTTTATAGGTGTTTTTTTCTTTGAATGATTTTTTGTGCTTCGTTGAGTTGTGCAAGCTGTCATAGGCAACATTGTTTTTAGGAAAAATTTTACTTTCACAGAGAATATTTGAGCATTCACATTCATATTTTTGTAATTTTAGAGTTTGTTCAATGTTTGTGCAATTTAAGGCTACCACCTGAAAAAACTCCCCAAACCTTTTCAGGGTTAAAGGTCTTTGAAATGGTTGTGTATTATAATTTATAAGGACACCCTTATGATAATAGGTCTTTCATTCCTTATATTATCAATGAGAAGAATCAATGTGATAGATGCATAACTTTAGTTTTCATATCGCTATAGTTTTCTTTTGCTTTGATTCTTGGTAATGCTTCTCATCTCAAACATTGTTGTCTGGTTCATGCAGTCATACAATGGTGGCTTTGGTTTAACTCCTGGTTCAAAATCACATGATGAGTGATTCAGGTCACTAAAACTGAAAAGAGTTCACCTTTATTAACCCGTTCCTTCATCTTCCACATTTGTAACTCTCAGTGTCTTTAGTTGCATCTTACTCATTGAATTATTGCATTGCTAATTTACTGTTGATCCTCATTAATCCTTTCTTTCATATTCCTTATTTATAAATGCAAAATCCTTTAATGTGTATTAATTATGAATAACTATATTGCTAATTTATTTTTGTGTCATTTCATACTCTAATTATTGCACTATATGCATATACTGGAACTAAACTATTTGCATATTATAATTTTCTTTGATTATATACCTTTTAATCGAGATTTTACAATGACATATTTTTTTTTAAGTTGGTTTCTTTAATGCAACTTATGTATTTATAGTTCATAAAACTTAAAATATATGCATTTTAAAACTTTCATGTTTTTTTTTCCTCAGTTTTGAGGTGATCTCTTAAATTCAAATATAACAAAACAAACTTATCAAACCATGTATGTCTTCCTTTTCTTTTGTGTCTAAATTGAATCATTTCAATCTATATGTAAAAACTTTTAATATTCATTGGTTCCTCTTATTTGTTAGAATAATAATAATCCAAAGCTATTTTTTTAATATGTTATATTAATGCTTTCCACTTTGTTTCTAATTTTTTTTCAAGGTGAAAGTGGGATCGATTTCTCATTTTTGCTGCTGACTTTATTTAAAGTTGTGCGTGAGATATTAATAGAATTGAAGACAAGACTTGATTAAGAAATAATTTTGAATTTCATGCACTTTAGGTGGTTAAAAATAAGTCATTCACGACCGTGCGAAGCGCGGACAAGTTACCTAGTTAAATAATGAAAGTAATGGGCAAGAAATGTCATTCACGTTGAAAAGAAATGCAGCCAAGGAGTTATGCTCTTAGACTTACAGTTTTCAATAAATTCCAAGGAGTAAATAGGTATATAATGCCATTAATTTAGATTAGCCACACTTTGACATTTGTAAAGAATGCAACGGAATGAATAACACCTAAAATAGTAATTGGCTAGATATAGTAGCCAAGAAATAAGGTGTTGCAAATCCTCCCATGCACTGAACTATAATACTATAAAAAATAATATTAAAATTCTCAAATCCCAGTAATTATTTTAATATTAAGACAAGAGAGTGTCAGTTGAAAGAAGATTACAATTCATAATGAAGGTGTGTTCTGCATTGAACCTTCACTTAGTAAAATAATAATTTTACTCTAGAGTTATATTAGGCTCAGGGTTGAACTATGACTGCTTCAAAAAGATAAAAAATCACTGCTTACAAAGAACTGTCAAGGTATTGACATGAGCTTTATAGACAACACATTACGACCTTGTACTATCCCAAGTTCATGAGTGTTTATTAGAAGAGTTTGAATCTCATAGGAAGCGATGTACTTCCACACTCACGTTGGTGAAATCTGTGGATTGTATTATAATTTTTTTATAAGAGTTTCTAAACTCAGCCTTTACAAATCATTACAGAAAAATGCACTCACATCATAAGGAAGGGATAAATTACAGTGCATTTCATAGATCATGTAATTCATTTTTTCCTTTGAACCTAATTATAGGATCTCTAGTCCCTAAGTTGAATTTTCTCAAATATGATCTAACATTATTGTGTTTTCTCCTTGTAGGACTGAATTCACCATTGTTATATAATGATATTTAATTCAATCAATTGCACCCGTGCTATCACAATTAATTAAAATAGAAAAAAATTAATTTTCATAATAAGGTATTTGAAATAATAAATCTCAAACAATTAGTTTTCTCACTAGTTGGAGTTAAAAGAATTAGTTCAGCCTCCATGGTAGAGTTAGCAATAACTATTTTTTTATTTTCAACAAATAGTATCACCTCCAAAGTAAATATATAATCAATATAAGATGTAAATCACCTGATAAAGTATTCCAATTTGCATTACAAAAGCCATAAAGTAGACCAGGATATTTTTTAATAGAATAAACCACAAATGTTTGTTCCAATTAATATCCTATAACTCTTATTATAGCATGTCAATGTCTATTACATGACTTTCTAGTAAACTAATTAAGTACTCTTACTGTATATGCAATATTAGGTCTATTGCAATCAGTTACATATCGCAAACTTTCAATTATGTTAGCATATTCCTTTATATTTATAACATCATATTCATTTTCAACAAGAAACAAGTGAAAACTAGAATCAAAAAGCGTCCATGCTTGCAATCAAGAAAATTATATTTTTTAAAAATAATTCTCAACATAATATGGCTAGTCAAGGAAATTTGCATCACGTGTTTTAGTAATTTTTATTTCTAAAATAATATTTGTCTCACCAAGATTTTTCATATCAAAATGGTTTCTAAGAATATTTTTAGTTTCTTCAGTAACATTCAAGTTAGAGTCAAATATCAACAAATCATCAACACATAGACAAATAATATCATGTGAATTATTTCAAGACCTTTGATATATGCGTATATCACACTTATTTATTTTAAATTTATCTTCAACCATGCTGGAATCAAACTTTTCATGTCACTACTTTGATGTTTGTTTTAAGGCATATAAGGATTTAGTAAATTTACATACTTTGCTTTCTTAACCCGCTCAACAAAACACTCAAGCTGATCTATATAAATTTTCTTACTTAGGTCCCTATTTAAAAAAACCGTTTTTACATATATTTGATGAATTTGCAAATAAAAAAGTACAATAATAACTATTAAAAGTCTAATGGATGTAGTTCTCGTTATCGAAGAAAAATTATCAAAAATTTCTACGTCTTTTAGTTAGTTAAAGCCTTTAGTCACTTGTCTCGTCTTGTATTTATAAAAAAAATTCATCTGGTTTTAGCTTTTTTCTTAAGACTCATTTGCATCCAATTATTTTACAAACCAGTGGTAAATTAATCAACTTTCAAGTTTTATTGAAAATTAGTGATTTCATTTCATCATTTATAACCTTTTTTAGAAAGATAGTATCGTGTGGAGATAAAGCATCTTTTAAAGTGAGAAGGTCATTTTCAACATAAAAACATAAAAATCAGGATCAAATTTAATTGTTTTAAACTCAAAATCATTATTTTCATTATTTTTTAAAATAGAAATAGAAGAACAAGATAGTGACAAATTATTTTCCTCATTCCTTTGATCCCTACTATTTTTAGAATCAAAAAGAAATTATTTTCATAAAAAAATAGTATCATCTGATATATTATTATATTATCTTCAAGATTAAAAAAATATGCTATACTATTTGAAGCATAATCAAGAAAAGCACATGTAGTATCTTTGTCACCCAACTTAGAGATTTTAGGATCCATTAGTCTTATATAGGTTGTACACCCCCGAACTCTTAGATATCTCAAATTTGACTTATGACCTTTACACAATTTAAAAGGTCTTGATTTTATATTTTTATGAGGCACACACATTTCAACACATAATCAGTAGACAAAAAAGCTTCACCCCAAAAATTTAGAGGTTCACTCGACTCAATTAGCATGACAGTAATTGACCCAATGAAAGTTATATTCTACTTTTCTGCTACACCATTAGGTGTAGGAGAATAATGGACGAATAGTTTCATAAATTTTGTTCAGTGATCTGACAAAAGAACTAAACTCATTAGAATCATATTCATGACCTCTATCACTTCTAATCATTTTTACTTTTCTATCAAATTGATTTTCAACTGCATAGAAAAAAGTTTTTTATCAAATGCATTACTTTTATTTTTCTTGAAGTAAACATATGTAAACTTAAAAAATTATCAATGAAATTAATAAAATATTTATTTTTTCAACGAGTTAAATTCCTCTAAGCTTACAAATATCAATATGAACTAACAATAATAATATAATTTTTCCTTTAAACTTGAAAATGAGGTCTTTTAGTGATTTTGATTTGAGTAAAATCCTCACATTTTTTAAAATTCTTTTAATCATTGAAATTAATCCTAAACTACTCATATAACGATCATTTATATGAACAAACAAGTATATAAAAAATTAGTATAAGAAAATATATAAATAGAAGTAAATTTTTAATTCATTTCAACATACAACTTCAACATTTCATCACAAGCATACCTTTTTTCCATATGAATAATTTTTTTCACTATTACATATTGATCAGATTCAATAATATGTTTGAAGCCTGTTTTATTAAGAAAAAAATCAGACATTAAATTTTTTTCTCATGAAAGAGCCATAAAGTATATCTTTCAGAATCTACACCCTTTCAGAAGTGAAATTCAATTCGATATCTTCCTTTTCCCACTTGAGTGGTATGAGAATCACTAAGCATAAGGGTATTGGACTCCTTAAAAAGAATATAAATTTTAAATCAATCTTTTCCATTACTGAAATGATGATTTGCATCAGAATCAGTTCACCATCTACTAACATTCTCAATCATATTTATGTTTGTTATTACTGCCAAACATGGTTCTTTAATAATGTTCACTTGAGGTATAGGCTCACATTTATAAAATTTACAAAATCAAACAATACGACCACTCTTGCCACAGGCAAAGCATGATTTCTTTTCTTAAACTTGTTGATTTTGTGCTTGGTTATTTCCATCATTATTATTCTTGAGATACCTACCATTATATTTCTTGAACTTTTTATTCTTAGGTTTTGAAAATGTATTTTTATTGGTAATAGGGATAGCATTATTTGAAGAGAAAATGCACTATTTCCACTTTGAACTATAAACGAAATTGTTGAGACACACTCCAACTTAAAGGGGATCCTATTACCCCCCCTAAACTAATTAAAACGCATTGTTTCCACCCCAAACTATACCCGAAAAGTCGAAGCCACACCTAAACTATAAAAAAGTGAAATTATTTACACCTTGTCAGGCTACCACCACTTGCATGTGATGTAGTGTTTTACACGCGCTGTCATATCAGCACCACGTCAGTAACAAGTATCACTTTTTTATAGTTAAGGTGTGTAATAGGTCACTTATATAGTTTAGGTATGGATTCGACTTTTTGACTATAGTTTGGGGTGAAAATGATGCTTTTTCCCTTAATATTTTTAGCCGTTTACTTTTGTTATTTAATAAGCTGGACGCGCCTAAAATAAGTGTAACACACATGCCTTAAAATGGGGGTCGCGGAGAGGTAATAATATCACTTTTATATAGTTAAGGTGTGTAATAGGTCACTTATATAATTTAGGTGTGGCTTAGACTTTTCTTGTATGGTATGGGGTGAAAATGATTCCTTTTTCCCAAATCATATTTTTGGCATTCTTAAGGCCTACATGGCACACTACATGAATCAACATACTGAAAGTCCACGTAGGCAAACGTATGTGCCACATACACACTTAAGGTTGCAAAAATACGATTTTAATTAGTCCGGGGTAATAGGACCCCCTTTAAGTTAGGGTGTGTCGCAACAATTTCATTTAAAGTTCAGGGTGAAAACAGTGCATTACTCTTATTTGAAGTAGTTAAATTTACCTTTAGTATGATGTGTTCTCTTCTATTTGCAAAAGTGTATTTTGGCCCCTTACCTCTTCTTCCATGTGAATTCTCATTGTCAACGTTTCAAGAGAAGTCTTCTTTAAACCTGATTATTCTCACATTTTCTAAATAATCTTGAGGATCATATTTACTACTCCGAGAGTGAATATATGACTTATTAAGGTAAGGTGAGCATAACCCTCGATTTTTCATATCTGCTAGGTGAGTTTGCCTTATGTTGGAATCATCGATAATTTTAGTTAAGAGGCTTATTTAGGTCATCAAGTTACACTTTTGCAAGCCATGGTATTACTAGGATCAATATCTACAGGTGCACTATAGGAGTAATTAGTGCATTTCTAGCAATCTAACTTAACTTTCGAGCTGTCTTATCTAACAAAACTTGAGCTTCAGTGAATGATTTGCTTAGAAATGCTCAAATTTCTAAGCATTAACTAATTCCTTCAAGTTATCTCCAAGTCTCATGTAAAATCTCTACAACAACATTTTCTTTGGTATGCCATGATGTGGACACTTTACCAACACCCCCCTAAATCTTTTTAATATCTCTTGTAAATATCTCATCTATATTTACTTGAATTATATGATCATATCATCTTACTTAGTTGTTCTATTTGGTGGTGAAAACTTTCTTAAAAAATATTGGACTAATTTATCCTAAGTAGTAATAGAGTTGTTTGAGAGCAAATTCAGTTGAAATTTTATGTCCCTAGTCAGTGAGAATGAAATCAAAAGTTGTTTGACTGCCTCCAGGACATATTTTATTGCCTTTAAGTGACATATATGAATAGAAATTCTTCAGGTGCTATTGAGGAGCTTCATATTCTTTTCATGAGAACTACCTATATTAAACAACAAATATAGCATGTTGTTTGTAATTTGAAATCCTTTTGCTTGTATATGCTTAATTGCAATTAATGTCACCAAATTTTCAGTAGTGGTTGTGCCCAGTCATACAGAGCAACTTATGTCATAATAGGTGCACTGAAAGATTAAGATTTTTGGGGTTGATTACATTCCCTTTAGTTTCTTTAATAGGGATTATGTCGTTCCCGTTTCCTTGCAGAATTCAACCATCTCAGATTCAAATTCTTAGGCATCTATTTAAAATGTGCTTTTTGTTTGTTCGATTTAGTTCCTTTAATTTTCATTCAAGATCTGGTACGGATTTAAGAAGTCCACCTAGCCTTAAGGATTTCTTGGGCATTCAATTGTCGTTTATTAAGATATTATTACCATTTGGTATTCAATATTTATCAAAAATTAAATTATTTATTAAATAAAGTTCCACATCGTACATATATAATATATCTTATAGACCGTTTGTCAACCTAAAGCTCAATGGTCAAAAGGTCCACCCTTCGTCTACGCTTCTACTTTAAAATAGAGTTAGCCTGAAAACTCAAATTGGACAAATCCTATTGTCAAAACCCAATGTCGTTGTGAGTGGAATTCACCTCAACTCTCTAGTGGGAGAACCAACTAACCCAAACCATCAACCCAACACTTAGCCGATAATAGGGAACTAAATCAATCTCATTATCAAACTAGTGTTCATCATTTGAAACAAAACTAAATGCTGAAAAACAAAACTGAAGTAATCTCCAAGAACCGAAAAGTCATTATACCAAAACTTTAAAAATGTCAAAAGAGGGGATGCAACTTCAAAAAACCAAAGTAATATCCAAGTATGAAACAAATAGATAAGAAAATAATAGAAGAACTCATTGTAGTCCAAAAGATGCAGCTCACTTTTAAGTTCGAGTATGGTGTGAATCACAGCTGAGTCTCCGAACGGCCACTAAAATATGCTCTGTACTCAACAAAGAAAATAACATGTGTAGTATCAACACACAAGAAAAAACTATATGCAGATAGGATCATTGGTTAACCCAAAATGAGAAATATGGACACATAATCAAAAAGTAGTACAACAAGACAACATGAACCCTATCATGCAAATCTATTTCAATTTCATGACACTTAACCTTATAAACAAGTAGAACATGAAGTTTCGTCAATATAAGTCAACGAAGATATCAAGTCAAGTCAACTACGGCGACAAATAAGACTCCAAGATGTAATACACCAAAAATCCAGACTAATATAAGAATCATGCTTCAAGCTTATGAGAAACAAATTATAGTGCTTTGTCAGTTTTATGAGTGAATTTGACATATATTAAGGCCTCAAATAACTCTTAGCTATTAGACAACTCAAAATATTCCTTACCGATTGATTATTGAGAAGAATGT
The DNA here is from genome assembly GCF_002878395.1 of Capsicum annuum. Lineage (NCBI taxonomy): Eukaryota > Viridiplantae > Streptophyta > Magnoliopsida > Solanales > Solanaceae > Capsicum > Capsicum annuum. The sequence goes on from NC_061117.1 coordinate 124,139,944, forward strand.
TGCTATGTCAACTTTAAATGAGCTTATCTTTTGTTATACTAAGAATTTTACATATCAAGATCCACCAAATTGTAGAAAATTAAATTAGCTTTTCAACGATACCAATTTTGCCTAAATTTGATTTACGGGTGAGAAGTTATGGCACTTTTAGTAAGAAGTAGTATCTCATCGTGATTATGCTGCGTTGCGGTGATACCCAAAATCAAGTTCCTCCTTTTCCAGTATGTCACCATAATTGGCCAATGTCGTGCAAATAACCATGGTGGATCAAGCACCGCATCGCGTTGAAGTGCAATTTCGCACTCGTCCTTTTCCAGTAAAGCACCTCAATAGCGCCGCATCGCGCCAAGGTGCAATTTTGCAATTGTCTTTTTCCAACGGCGCAATGCGATAGCACCGCATCGTTCCATGGTGCCAAATCAGGATTGTTCTTTTTTTAGTAATGCAACATGATAAGCACCGCATCGCACCGGCGTGTAAAATTGGGATTTCCAGTTTTGCGATTTAATTTTTAGGGACAGTTTGGTATTTTTCCATGGCCCCAAATCTGTCCAAAGCATGAAATTAAAACTCTAAAGTGGAATTATATGCCCCATTACACACAATTTTTCTTCAAGAAATTAATCCTTTCTCAAGAACAAACCCTAGCCCTTCAAGATTCAAGCATAAGTTTTAAGAAAACCACCAAGAACCTTTACGAATTCTTCAGTCAAGGTATGTTAAATGTTCATCCATGGGTTTCCTTCACCCAGGGAGTCCAAGAATGTAATTTTTAAATTCAAAGTTATGATCTTTTACAACTTATTATAATTTTTTAACCATGAATTCTCATGAATCTTGATTTTATATTATGTTTACATGAAATTATTGTTGTTATTGAACCCCATATTTTCAAATAGTATTATTCACTGATTTAAATCATAATTAGTGATGTCGATATTTAAATCATGCTATTTCTATAAGCTTTAAACTATTCTCATGCTTAAGCCATGCTTTAAAAGTATTTGATGAAATGCCTTAAAGAATGAGTTTAAATAATGACCTTTGTTATGTTTTCAAGTGATTTCACATGGAATGCATTATAGTATGTTTTAAATATTGTGACGTCCATAACGTGTTCATAATAATTCAAAATAAAACCCACAACTTATGATTTGGACATGTCATTGTGCGATCTTTTCATGTTTATAAAGCATCACCATGTTAAAGTCTTAGTCCACATGTGTTTGATGAAATGCTTAAGTGAATAATTGTGATCAATGATTTCCTTCCATGGTTTCAAAGCTTTCAAGTGGTCCTATTATTATTGCAATCAAGTCCTGGGGGTTATGAATACCCGAAATTTAGTTGTTTACTTAGTTTCAGTAGCTTCAGAATAGTTTTAGATAAATCATAAGCATTACCACTCAGTTAGCCTTCATGATCAGTTACTTGTCCAGTTAAATTAGTTCAGTCCCGTAATCAGTGTCAGTTCAGTTGGGAGCAGGATTCAGCACCAAAAAAACCTAGGAATGCCAATTTTAGCCTTCGGCATGATGCGCCATCATCGCGTCGGTATACTGGAATGGGACAATTGAGAATTTGGGTTTCTCTGCGACGCGATGCTATCGCGGAGGACCACTGGAATTTGAAGATTGTCATTTTGCCCGTCTCTGTGACGCCCCAAGTGCCCAGGTGGCAGACTGTTAACTTAAATATGGCATAACTCCTTCACCGAGTGTCGAATTTGGGTGAATCTTATATCGATAGAAAGCTTATTCAATTTCCCACACAATAGAAAGTCCAAATCTAGAAAATACCACACAAAATAATAAGGTATTCATCTTTGAAGCAAATCTTTGATATTCTAGGGACGATTTTAAGTTAGAAAAAGTATGGGGCATTACAATATCTCCCCTTGAAAACATTCGTCCTCGAATGTGGCTAGTTATGCTAAAAAGAATGAGGAATCTGAGGCTATAAGCTATCATGCACAACTGAAATAAACTGTATGACTGAATCCCAATGTAGTGGGCTACTGAACTGATCTGTGAGTGCATGAACTTTCATGAAAATTGCTTTATGGTTGAGAAAGAAATGACAGAGTCAACTTATGAGTGACCATTACTTTAGGCTGGATCTGATTTCATGAGAAAAGATAAGGGGTTCATGACCTGAAAACTCGGGGTATTACAACATCTCCCCCTTGGGATCGTTCATCCCCGAATGATACTGATTCGGTTGAAATACTAGAAAAAGACTGAGATGATACACATGATACTTACAAACTGAATCATGACTTAATATCTAAATCCAAAACTGATGCATATGCATATACTGAGCTAAAATTCTGCAAGTTACCTGGATGCGAACAAACTACCTCTTGAAATGGCCATACTCACAAAATTTCAGGTAGTGAGACTCAACTAAATCGGAAAATAGAAAAACTATAGAGATTTGATTGTCTGACTATTAGACTGGATTTCTTGCTACACGGACTGAATCATACTGAATGCTCATACCTAGATGGAGTATTTCTTCAACACTTTTCTAAGAAACTCTAACGGTATTAAAGAGTAAAGAACTGTAGGCATGATCTGAATCAAAATATCTAAATAAGGAATTTCAACATTGCTATGGCTCTATAGCATGGAATATAAACTTTTAAATCATAAGTCAGGGTAGCATTTTTGGGGCTTAAGCAATGCAACTCCATACTTTCAAGCTTATCCACACTTGTCAAACACTCCCTCAACTATACTATTCCCTTCAAATATCATACTCGCTTGATTCAACTTATAATTCTTACATGGCATTGATAAATCCGTCTACTAAGGTCTAAACTAAACTAAATCCTCTCAGCAAGATCAAGCCTAACTCGGGATTACGAGGTACTGCACATAACCTCATAATACTAGCTTGAACCATGATTTCAATACCCCAAGCATTGTCACAAAACTACTCACTCTAGGATGATTTTTCTTATCATTTTAATCACTAAATTCAACCTCTTACTAGAAATTCATTAATTCACCACACACCTATCCTCTTATACACCAACAGGACATTCAAGCTTATCTTCATAACCACATATGCACTTCTAAACAAATACCCATAAGAGCATCTTTCTCGTATTCTCTAACACCTCTATCCATAACAATTTCCATGCACTATTTTTAAGAAGGTACGCATAAAAATACTCTCAACTAACCAAGTCATACACAAAAAAGTTTCACCTCAATATTTCTTCATTTATAGACTTACATAAAACTAGCATACTACCATCTTTCCCAATATAACACATTTACTCTCTCCCATCTACACAACAATTCATCATCACTATATTAACCTAAGGTAAGGTCATTGAAAGGCTAGAATATTAGGATTTGGAACATGAAGGAATACTAAGCATAGCTTGACACTTTACCAAGGCCTGAGGAAGAGAGTGTTCACTACATGGATTCATTAAAGGGATCTAATCTGAGGACATACATAATATAAATTTGAGTTTTGCTGATCGCTAAGAGTGTTGCAAAAGTATTGGAACTGAACATACTTTAAAGCATGAGTACTGAGTCATGAGCTGCATGACCTGCATTTGGAGTTCATAACTTCTGAAATGTGATTCCAACTACTAGATGAACTAGAACTCCTCATACTAGGAACTGGGAGAGTACATGACTCTCTATTATACGCATAAACATGAGCTATGGTTAGGGAACTGACACGTAAGGCATGAGTAAATATCTGGATAACTGAAGTACGAAACTTTGTACTGAGATGAGAATGGGTTGACCATCATCCTCTCTTACTGACTTTCTATACTATACTGGCATCACTTACTAAAATCTGGAAGTCTGACTTTGGTACCTATTCTATCATCTCCTTCTTATCTTTAAGCCATCACTCTAAGTCTGAGGAACCCTTTACTAAACTCTAAAATGGACTACAATTAATGCACCCTAGATCCTGAAACACAACAATACACTTAAATAATAAACTTACTCTGAAAGACTACACCTGAAAGTGTAAATCCCACTTCTAATATTTCCTTCCGAGGTACAACTCTTTCTTTATGTAGCCCCACTAGTAATCACATAATATCTGGAACACTTACTAACTTAGAAGTTTCATAGGTATCACCATATCCGGAGTTCACACCATCTAGAGCTTTCAGCTCTTATTTCTATTTGTTCAATCTTCAAGGATTCAAGCTTAGATCCTAACACTTAATACGGATATCACCAACATTTAATAAACCAAACTACTCTTGTCATAGCTTACTAATGTCACATCTCTAAACTTGTATTTCTAAACCATGAGAATCAAGATCATACCAAAAAATATCATTATCATCTACCCATAACTTCTTAACTTAGCTATTAAGAACATTATATATATATATATATATATATATATATATATATATAACTAGTCTCTTTCCACTTAGCAACTTATGGTAATACTAATTACACACAACACGTAATAATCTTAGAAAATAATGCAACCCCATATCACCTTGGGTATACTTCTTCACCATACATACAACATCATACTTAATTACAAATAACTAAACTCCAACTCTTGCATACACTATTCAAGCCTACGAGATCACTTCCAAATAACTAGCACCACTAACCAAGAAATTATTATATCCACTTTGATGACCATCAACTGTTCAAACTTAATGTCTAGTGCTAAACACACTTCAACAACCCAGCCTCATCTATAATTCTCACTTGGAAGCTATGAAATAAAACATCAAGAAACACTAGTCCACTAGAACTTCATAATAATAGTAATCGGTCGAAATCATATGACCTTTCTCATTATAATCCATTAGCACATACCACTTCTACACATCACTGCTATTCACCCTTCTATACACCTAAATTAACGGTATTCAATCAGTAAATACCTTTACCAATAACTGATTCTTTTCTAATATAATAAATACCATCAATAACTCCTTCTGTACTTCAAGCAAGCAACAATTTCAACTTAACTGATAACTCATCCTTCACCTTCCACTAAACTAACACACAAGGATATATCACCTTAACACATCTCGATAACATGCATAAATTTATCTCTATACTTTCTATCAATCATCATTCCCACTTTCTTGCCACTACTCTTTTATACCTATCCTTCCAACTATAATAAGGTTCTACTATTCATAAATCATAACACTGAAGTTCATAATACCCTCTAAATGCACACTTTATTTAACAATCTAGGTTCATGCTATCTCCTCTCATAAGCACTATCTGTATGGAAAAGGGTCAATGGGCAATCTGAATACTATCTAATTCTATCTCAACTGAATAACTTATAAGGATAAGGACATAACTTTCAACTTGAGGGACTTATGATACACTAGAGAGCTCCTCTCAAGCCCCGTTGTATAACTTCTGAAACTTCTGCTAGTAAATCTGAGAGCATTATCTGGGAAGGAATTGGAACTTGCTAATCGTGTTATCTCAAGAATAAGTCATAGATGAGGAATTTTAGGGTAACACGCGAATAGACAGGAGATTCTGAGATAACAACTTTACAGCATGATCTAGAGTAGAAAAGAAAGGAAACTTTTCTTTAATGCCTCATAGCCTCTCGAAGAAAAGTACAGACGTCTCCATACCATTCCACAAGACTTTACTAGACACGGCTTCACAGATACCTGAGGACACTTGAACCTTGTGCTCTGATACCAAGTTTGTGCTTAAGACCACAAGTGATCCTAAGCTAACCCATGACTGACATACTATTAAGCAACCGATTAAATATGTATAAAGTGCTGAATTTACTGTGCGGAAACATAAAATAATGAAATCTATAAAAGTACAATACTGATACCATTTTACATTCTAATACAATTCAAAAAGGGGGACTGAAATTTACATAACTGACTCTAACTGACATCTGTGAAGCCTCTACTATACTGACTATAGGTAGCTGGGGCGCGTCTCCAACTACCACTAATCAATACATATGAGTAATAAAGTAAAGTACATAAATGACATCTAATTAAAATCCCCAAAGTAGAAGGACTCATCATCTACTGGCTGGAATCTGTAATTGTCTGATTCTGTTTGCACATACTACAACTTGCACCTATATTATGAGACAATTTAGTATATAGACGTATATCTGGATCAGTACTTTGAGGATATACTGAGTATATGGAGGTGAAATACATAAGTAAAACATCATCTCATATTCATCATTTATAAAATAATGTATGCTAAATGTAAATGACTCACATAAGCTGGAATATCTGAAATACTTTAATATATAGCAATAAGGAGTAAAAAATATTTTATAAATCTCGTGAGCTATAACATTTAGTTCTAAAGGTTGTACTTGTATTCTCTCTTTAAATCATACTGTCTAAGTGTAGAAAAGACTCACTCTAAAATCTAAAATCTGAAAACTGGAATCTGTAACTATAATCTTTCTGTAAAGCATAATTTGAAATAAAGTTGTGATCCCTTTACACTTCGTTTTTTGAAAACTTTCCTATTACTCTTTCTATTCTAAAATCTGTAGTGTGACAGCTTTAAAACTTTAAGGAAAACAATTTATCTAAAGGGAGGTTCTTCTAACTAACATAAACCATGTGAGCATTAATGGAGTCCAACGTTCTTATCCCCTTAAGGAGGAATCCTCACATTGGGGAGAGGAGTTATATTCTTGCCAGGGAGTATAACCTACCCATGTGATCGATCACAAACTGAATCTGTCATTCATATAAAAGTGGGAATAATCTCAATCAGTACCTACGTTGGCTCACAGTTCTGTGGAAGATAGGGCACGCAAATCCCATACTTCCTGCTCGGTGCTAAATACTCTCCCCCTTAAATCTGTATGCTCATTCGGATGGAAATCTACTTTTAAAATAATCTAATGGTTTATAATATAAACTAACTATATATCTGTAAAGCTAAATCTGTAATCTAAACTTGTAAAGTAGATTTCATATCTATTCTAAGACCACAAGGTCAAATCTTTATCAATAATCTGAAAGGAATTTAGTCATTGGGAGTTTATAGCACAACAATTCTTAAAGTAACAATCTTAAATTAGGGCTTAATGACCCATGTATCAATCCCATGTTAAAACATCAAAATGTCCATGCTTGATAATGTAAACATTGATAATTTAATTCAATATCTAGAAATTTATGTAATATGCATGAAAATATGAACATAATCATGTAATTCAACTTCTAAATCATTGGAAATCTCATAAGCTTATAAATAACATTAATGGGTATAAACCCTAACTTCAATTTCATGGAAAATCATATAAAATTTAATAAATTCGTAATTAAAATAAGTTTTGGGTACAAGGATGAAAGAAGTATCCTTGTTCATACCCCCACATACCTCAATTGATGAACTAGATGCTAAAACTTGAATCTTGAATCTCTATTGATGCTTTGCAGATGAATTCTTAGGGTTCTTGTATTGGGAATACCTAAATCTTGAATTTTCTTGAAGAATTAATGGAAGAATTGGGTTTCTTGGAGAAGGAGATTTAATGATCTAGGGTTTTTTTTTGAGAGAAAAGTGATGAAATAAGCATAAGGTGCTTTGGTATGTGCTTAATGATGTGTTTTGGATGGATTGGGGCCCTGGGTATTGACCAAAATGCCCCTATTAAATTTTAAATTGAAACTAGAAATCGACCAAAAATCCCAATTTACTGGGCCGCCGCGATGTGCCACTATCGCGGTGGCTCTCTAGAAAAGGAAGAATGGGAAATGGGGGAACTCCGCGATAAAGAGCTATCATGTTTTCCCACTGTATTTTGACAATTGGGACCAAGAACTTCAACGCGATATGCCACCATCGCGGTGCCCTATAGTAATGCCAATTTGGCCTTCAGCGCGATGCACTATCATCGCGTCGGTCTACTGGAATGGGACTATTGGGAATTTGAGATTCTCCTTGATTTGATGTTCTGTAATTTATTTTATATATTTTTTGTATTTGGGGTAGTTAGTTTATTATATAAGCAGTCCCTTTTGTTATAAATTATGTCCCTTCTCTCTCCTCTCTTGTCTTATTTACATGTTTTATTGATTTTATCACTTAGATTTAAGTCAAATGTCTGTTCATTAATTACTTTATCACTTAGTCAACATTTAAGTTAATAATAAGTGACCTTTATTTGATCACATAGAATTCCCACGTAGAAATATAAATTCGACCGAGAACCACCTTTGTGGACCTCGAAAAGTGCCTAACACCTTTCTTCTGAGGTAATCTGAACCCTCACCTGAATTTCTAGTGAACTAGACAAAATAACAAAATAGGTTTGTAGTTAGCCTAGACCGGTGCCCTAATGCACCTCAATTCGTTAGGTGGCGACTCTTCACACTCTTCTTTAAACAATCCCAAAAAGAGCTTGTCACGTCGAGTCCTGCTTTTCGCGAGAAAAAAGGGGGTGCGATACTCACAGTAGGAACCAGCTCATGGGTTAGCTTATGGTCCCTTGGGACTGTAAGCACCGCATGCCGCCCAGGGTGTACTCTCGGGGCATTACACAAGACGACACACATTTCACAACCATCATATATTTTATGTTTCAATTACACAAGTAAAAGACAAAATAGAGTTATGTCATGACTTGCAATTAATTTGGACCACTCAAGCATCCCCGAGTACAACAACAATGTAAAATATCATGTATTTTCATTTACATGAAGAAATCACATTTAGCAATTAAGCACATAAACCTGATTCATATGTGGAACCAAAATATAATGGCAATACTTAAGTCTGGTTCACTCAAGAAACCATCACACTCGCATATACCTTGTACATATATACTAAAGGTTTTATATGTGCGTTCACCAGTCATGACCTGCAGGAGATGAGTTCTTATCCATGTACCAAATCCAGAACATCAAGTGTCTGCCAACCTTGTATCAACCAATCCCGTCGAGATGTACAAATACCATTACATTTCATAATAATGATAGATGTCACAATAATCACAACCACAATGATAATAGAATAGCACTTGTAAAATTCAATAAGCTTTCATATAAGTTCGATACGTGTGATTAACACTTAGGATATCAAACTGTCATTCACTTTTCTTGAACATGCATTGTACAAGCAATACTAAGAGTTAGTTATCACGCATACATGACATAAATTGGGTTTTAACCTTATTATAACCATAACCTACCTCAATCCAAGCTTGCACCACTATATTAAGCCTGAGTCTTGCTCTTCAATGAAATTCTTGCTTAATCGTGGTCTAAAATAGGAATTAAGCGCACAACCAATTAAATGACCATCCCTCTATTTTAGGTCTTTTCTACAATAAATTTACCTTAAAACTACCAATTCCATGGTTACCTTAGTGAATTATGGTCATGCAAGAGTAATTAATCAATATTTAACTAAAACCTAAAGGTTTTACACCAAATTCACCCACTTTGCACCAGAAAATTCAGTTAGACCAAGTTAAACCCTTCCCAATACCCAAAACTAGTAATTTTAGGGTTAAGGAATCAAAAAAACTAGTTAATGAGGATAAATAACTTACCTTTATGAGAATTTTGGTGGAAAATAGGTTAAAATTACCTCAAATCTCTAGCCTTCCCAAAACGTGTAGACATAATAAACTATTTTTGAAATAATTTTATATATATATGCAATTTACCCCACTATAGTGACCAAATCCCGCTATATAAGCATTCCTATAGAGGAATCCACCTGGTATAGTGGGATTGGACGTCTTTGACCACACTATAGATAGATATTTTTTGTCAAAGAGACATCCCCATAGCGGCCTACCACCCGCTATAGTGGGTGTGGTGAGGCAGAAACTTAGAAAAGTTCTCAGTTTTGTCTTTTCTATGATGCACCCTCAAACTATAACATTCCAGACCAACCCCATTGTGTTAGGTTCGATTTTGGGAGTTCAACTCACCTATTTCAATTTTGAAAAGTCCTACAAATACTTTATCTTAATAGATAAATAAAATTAAAATAAACATTATTAAATCTACCATATCCATATCCAGATTTCCCTAGACCATACTCCCCTCAGATTTTATCTAAAACTAGCCTAGTCTGAAATTTTTAACTTCCAATTTAAGGAAAAATATAATCCAAATTTTTGCATGATTAACTCACCTGTAATGACAAAAAAGGTCATTACAATAGCTATCAAGTTACCCATTATTCATTTTCAGGAAATCAAACAACAAAAATGATCCAATTTAAGAAAATAAAGAGTATATAGTCAAATAGGTGAGGGTACTTTTCCCAAATGTCCTTCTCAATTTCCCAAGTGGCTTATTCAATCACATGATGCTTCTATTGGACCTTATCGACTAAATTTCATTTGTCCTTAACTTTTAGACATCCCTATAGAATGGCAATTGGCTTTTCCTCATAAATTAGATTCTTATCTAACAAAATTGAATCCCATTTGATAATGTAGTTCCCATCCCTGTGGTATCTCTTAAGCATGGATATATGGAACACCAAACAGACCCCCCCTCCCCCGACAATCTTAGTGTATGGCTAACTTGTATGCAATATAATCACATTATCAAGAACCCAAAATTGATTGATATGTCGAGTCTAAGATTTCCCTTCTTGTCAAACCTCAAGACTTCCTTCATAAGAGATATTTTTAGCAAAACTTATACACCAACCTTGAATGACGTTTCTCTGACCTTATGATCTACATACTCATTTTGTGTACAATAGGCCATTAACAACATAGTTTGAATGAATCTCACTTTTTCCTAAGCTTCTGTTACCAAATCATTGTCCAAAGTTTTCACATCACCAGACTTAAACCATCCTGTGGGCGATCTACACCTCCTTCCATAGAGTGCCTCAAATGGGGCCATGTTAATGTCAGGGTAATAGTTGTTGTTACATAAAAACTCATACAATAGCAAAAACTGGTTCCAATAGCTACAAAAGTCAATCAGACATGATCTCAACATGTATTTAAGCATTTGAATCGTCCTCTCCTACTGTCCACAAGTCTAAGGATGAAAAGTTAAGGGAAAAGTGAGTTGGGTGTCCAATTCTTCATGGAACCTATTATAGAATTTAGAAGTGAATTGCATACCTAGGCATGAATTGATGTAAAGGGGTGATCACGCTCACCTATATCATAGTTTTGACATAGAGTGATCATTGTCAACAAATCTCAACTTATGTTAAGGTTGAATCCTCGAGGAGTGAGGCTAGTATTCCAATCCTATGGGTGTCAAGAGTGTCTAAGTGTATGCTCGTAGTGTAAACGAAATGAAATGCATGAATTAAAATAGAGGGAGTTGGTTTGGAAAGTGGTTTGGAAAGTTATGTAACCAAAATTAAATCAAACTACCAATTTAAAGAAACAAATATGGCTAAGATTACAATATGAGACAAGTCTTGGGATTATGTTTTCCTATGGGCAAATAATACATAGGTTCGTGACAATTGGATGTAAATTCTAGTTGATGATTACATGGGTAGTCTAGGTTAGGGATTCTTGATGCTAGTTTGCCAACCAAACCTCAAGATTATCACCCATGGACCCTTGTGGATACCTCATGAATGTGGCCATCAAATCCACCTAATACCTTAATTGGGCATCCCTATTTCTCAGAAGATTCCCAAAACCTACCTAATTCTCAATTCACCCTTATGTCTAAGATAATGAAAAGAGAGTAGCTATATCTAACTATTGTTCAGTAATGCCTTGTCACCCATATCCTTCTTTCAAGGATGATCTAGGAACTAAAAGTACACTCACATTCCTCTTTCAAGGATGATGTGAGGTTTTGAAAATTGGGGTTTTCACCCACAAATCCATTTTGGAAATTTAGGGTTTTTACCTACAAATCCCAACTAAATAAAGTAAGCATTAGTAAAACCCATCATCAACAACCAAGAATCTACACTAATACACCACAACCCACACATATTTGCACCCTATTTCAACTTAATTCCAAGATAAATATTTAGCTACGCATGAAGTTAGGAGGAAGAAATATACCAAAAGGATCATTCAATGCTTCCACGAAAATTTCAAACAAGAATATTCTTCAATTGCACCAAACTCAAATTGGAAATTTAAACACAATAGTTTCCCCAATTTGATAAGGTTTCAAAGTCTCCCAATTTAGTATTCAAAGTGTAGAATGACAAATGACAAAGGATTTTTGCCTTATGAGGGATTTAGGGTCGGCTACAAAAAATTACACAATTTCACCTGGGATAAACCCGCTATGCTATGATCGCGGCTATCGTGACCACCGTAAGAACCTCATAATCGATGACAGTTGACCAAGCTTGAATTGTTGCAATCACAACCCTAAGACTGTGATCACGGTAACTAAGGATCAGATCCTCCTCCTGCACCAGCCTTTTGCTCTTTTCTTCCCCTTTTGATCCTTTTCAGCTCATTTCACGCCTTTTCTTCTTATCACTTGTAGACCTACAAAATATGGAAATTAGTACATTCAAATGATGAAATTGTCTCATTCATATCATTAAATCATAGTACTGTCCACGAATTTGGACGTAAATGAGTGGTAACTTTACCACTCATCAACACCCCCAACTTAAACCTTTACTTGCCCTCAAGCAATACTATCTCTTATGCAATGAGACAATGCAAATTTAAGCCCATTTATACAACCAAATGATCACAATGAATTCAAACTCGATTAACACCAATATATATCTCTCAAACATGGTCAAAGTTATTCTCATGACTCCCATCAACATGAAACACTATCTCAAGAATACACACGACTTTAAAAAACTACAATACAATAATTACTAACTCTCTAGAAGTGACTCCTTGTCAGTATCAACTCTACTATACTCCTTTGCCTCATTTTCTAGAAGATGATAATTTCACTCATCTCAATTAGTCTACATGCCTCCTCACAAGAAGAAAATCCCACACACCAAATTATTTAATGTGCAATAAGGGATTTAAGTGCAAACACTCACTCACAAAGACTCCCTCAATGCTAACAAGTATCATACCATATGCTTGCCCTTATTTTTAATCGGCACTACAATGAATACACTTGGTTGGAGATATCGAAGGACTTTTTCAAGCTTGTAACGTAGGCTAGGGAAAGGATATGATATCATTTGGGTACAAAGTGACTACACCCTCCTTGAACATCTACATCATACTATTTAACCCAACTTTTGACCATAGACCACTTCATTTGTTTCCAAGATTCACACATGCCTACTTTTTCTACCTTGATTTACCCAATTCTTTGAAAATAATTTTTTTAATATATATTTTACACTCCATGCTATTCCTTCTTTTGATGATTCTTTTCTTGTGCACTTTTTCAATTTCTACCTTTGCTTATCATTATATGCATCCACTTACATTATCATGGCCCATGGTTATCTTTTCCAAACTTACCACCCTCAACTTAGGCATTTGGCCTCAATTTTTATTTTCCAAGTACAAGGAGGGTAGGGTTCAAAAGAGGAAAAAACTTTGACTGGTTCAAGGCTTGTAATATGGTTGCCAAAAGAAGGCTTGAAGACTCAAAATGGGTAAGTAAGGATACTATTTTATGTACGGGTAGGCTATTTAGGCTAAAGTGGGATCCTAATAATCACAAAGAAAGACTAAGATCATTTCACCAACCAAGTATAATCACAATTATCCTTGAGAGACTAACGGGGCAATTTTAGATGGTACTAGTATGCATGAGAGTTAGACAATTATGCTCACCGCACAAGGCATATAAACTTTTCAAGGAGGATCAATTACACTTCCTACTAGATACAAAAAAGAGTATTTACCAACTTCTACAATCTAAAGACTTCGATGTCACAAAAAGAGGTAAAGTGTTGTAATGAAATTATTCACATCTATGTCCTTGATTTTCAAAAATTTTTAGACTGAGGGAGGTGTTTGCTTAGTATTTGCACCATGCATAATTTGCTATTTATGGCACCAAACCAAGCCTTCATCTCATATTTTGTCTTTCATGAGGGCAAACCATATGGCTACTCAGACTTCACCATAGGTATAAGGGTGATCCCAAATCTAAAATGTCATAGGTACTTAGATGTCGCTTGCATTTATAGCTCCGATGATATGGGTACTTAGACTTTCCCTGCATCCATGGCTCAAACCCAATCACGACAATTTTCCCTTAAGAATATCATCACTCAATCTATCATAGGTAAAGGCTCGTCCAATATCATCATAAATAAGATAAAAATAAAAAACTAAAAATGAAAATGAAATAAGAAACTAATCTATGAAATGTGGGCGCCATCAGAGTGCCCAAATATTACATCCCAAAATAAAATAAAATAAAACAAAAATCATCCAAATTAATATCAAAATATCCATAAATATCTCAATAATACAAGCCAAATAAATGAATATGGAAATAGGCACCCCAACTCAGACGATTGCAGTGACCTCACTACATAATCAATAAAGCAGTGGCTAAGATTCCATTATGAGACAAGTCTTGGGATTATGTCTTCCTAGGGGAAAATAATGCATGGGTTCTTGATAATTGGACGAGAATTCTAGTTGATAATTACATGGGTAGGCTAGGTTAGGGGTTCTTGACGCTAGTTTGTCAACCAAACCTCAAGATTATCACCCATGGACCCTTGTGGATACCTCATGAATGTGGCCATCAAATCCACATAATACCTTAATTGAGCATCCCTATTTCTAGGAAGATGCCCAAGACCTAGCTAATTCTCAATTCACCCTTATGTCTAAGATAATGAAAAAAGAATAAGCTACATCTAACTATTGTTCACTAATTCCTTGTCACCCATATCCGTCTTTCAAGGATGATATAGGATCCAAAAGTATACTCACATCTCTCTTTCAAGGATGATGCAAGGTTTTTGAATTTTGGGGTTTTCATGAACAAATACATTTTGGAAATTTAGGGTTTTCACCCACAAATCCCAACTAAATCAAGCAAGCATTAGTAAAACCCATTATCAACAACCAAGAATCTACACTAATACATTAGAACCCATGTATATTTGCACCCTATTTCAACATAATCCTAAGATAAATGTTTAGCTACTCGTGAAGTTAGGGAAAAGAAATATACCAAAAGGATCACCCAATGCTTCCATGGAATTTCAAACAAGAATATTCTACAATTTAACTTCAATTACACTAAACTCAAATTGGAAATTTAAACACAATAGTTTCCCCAATTTGGTAGGGATTCAAAGTCTCAATTTAATTTTTAAAGTGTAGAATGCCAAATGAAAAAGGGTTTTTTTCCTTATAAAGGATTTGAGGTCGGTTACAAAAAAATACGCAATTGCCCCTGGGCATAAACCCAAGTCAGATCCTCCTCCTGCTCTAGCCCTTTGTAATTTTCTTTTCCTTTTGATCCTTTTCAACTCATTTCACTCTTTTTCTTATTATCACTTGTAAACTTGCAAAATATGGGAATTAGTGCATTTAAATGACGAAAAATTCTCATTCAAATCATTAAATCATAGTAGTGTGCATGAATTTGGACATAAATAAGTGGCAACTTTACCACTTATCAAGGAGCACTACACGCAACCTCACTATTTTCTTGACGAAGATCTTGGCCAACTACCTAGAGATAAAATCCACTCTAACCAGAATAAAATGGGGTTATTTAGCCAGCCTGTCAACTATGACCCAAATTGAGTCAAGATTCTCCAATGTCTTAAGAAGACCTACCATAAAATCCATATCTATCCTCTCCCACATCCGCTCAAAATTGGTTTAACCTTTGGAGCAATCCCGTAGGCCTTTTATGCTCATGCTTTACCTACTAACTGTTATGGCAATTAGATAAATCCTCCACTATATCCCTCTTCATCAATAGTCACCAATAAAGCTACCCAAATCACAGTACATATAGGTCACACTTGGATGAATAGAATATCGAGAACCATGAGCTTCCACAAGCACATTCTAAATCAAATCACCAATATAACAAATGCATACCCTTCCTCTAAACTATAAAATTCCATATATGCCAAAGTGTGGTATTTGAAACATCCCTGATCACCCCGTTGTTTCGAGTTTTATTCAATTTCCCATCCTCAAATAGTTTGGCCTTGATTTCATCAAGGAATGCCAACTTTACCTCAACACTAGCCAACACTCCATCAAATTTTAAAACATCAAACTATATGAACTGAGATACTAGAGCTTGAAACACCATAGCCAAGTGTCTCCTTAACATTATTAAATAAGCTACACTACCCATACTTACGGTTTTCCAGCTCAATGCGTCTGCCACCATATTATACTTACCCAGGTGGTATTGGATAGTCACATCATATCTTTCAATAATTTTATCCATCTCATCTATCTCAAATTTAGATCTTTTTGTGTGAACACATAGTGCATGCTATAGTGGTTTGTGAATACCTCACACCTAACACCATAAAGACAGTATCTATAAATCTTTAGTGCAATCACCACTGCTGCCAACTCTAAAATGTGAGTTCGGTAATTCGTTTCATGAGGCTTCAATTGCCTCAAAGAATAAGCAATGACATTCCTGTCCTGCACCAATATAACACCCAAATCCAAGAGTGAAGCATCACAAAATGCAGCAAAATCCTTAACTTCAACTGGCAATGAAAGAATATGAGTTATAGTCAAAAGTGTTTTGAGCTTTTGAAAGCTCTCCTTGCACTTATTCAGACATACAAATAGCACCTCCTTCTAATTTAATCTTAGCAATAAAAGCAAATTTTTGACAAACTTGCAATAGTAAAATTCATGACAAACTTGTAATAGTAACTAGCAAGACCCACAAAGCTCCTAAACTCGGTCACAAATCTAGGCCTAACCCAAATCTTAACCACCTCAACCTTATGGGGATTTACCATCACCTCTTTTTTTGAGACTACGTGCCCTAATAAGGCAACTGGAGACAATCAAAACATACATTTCAAAACTTTGCACAACCTCTTCTTTAAAATTTCCAAAACAGTGCGAAGATAACTTGCATGCTCCTCCTTGGACCAAAATGTTATCAATGAAATCTATTACAAAAGTATCTAATAAAGACTTGAAAATACCATTCATCAAGCTCATGAAGGTTGTCGTCTCATTGGTCAACTAAAAAGACATCACTAAGAACTCTTTATGACTATATAAAGTCCTAAAAGTTGTTTTCGGTATATCCTAGAGCTGAATTTTCAGCTGATGGTAACCCGACCTTAAGTCAATATTGGAAAATATCGAAGTACCCTACAACTGGTCAAGGAGAAAATCTATATAGGGAAAGGGATACTTATTCTAGATTTTAACCTTTTTCAACTGCTTGTAATCAATACACATTCACATGCTAAACAAACAATATTAGAGCACCCCGAAGTTGAAGCACTGGAGGAATAAATCCCTCATCAAAGAGTTTCTGTAACTAAGTTTTGACTTTCCTCAACTCTGTCGGAGCCATACGATAAGGAGAAATAGAAATTGGGTGAGTGTCTGGCTCCAAGTCAATACAAAATTCAATATCCCTTTCCAAAGGTATAATAAGAAAATTCATAGAAAATTCCTCGTGAAACTCAAAAACCACAGGAACAAATGCAATAGAAGGGAACTCTGCATTAACATCTCAAAGATTATCGAGGAAGTTTTAACACCCCTGCTTCACTCGCTTTCTAGCCCAAAAAAAATATGATTTTCACCGGTTTAGACTTATATGCTCTCTCCCACTCTAGTTTAATAATCCTCGACATGTCTAGAGTCACTATCTTAGCATTATAGTTTAAAACAACATATATAAAGATAACCAATTCATACCCAGAATAGTGTCAAAATCAAGGGTGTCAAAAATGATCAACTCTACCCTAGGAATAAAAACTCATAGACAATATAGAACATGCACGATACACATGGGCCTAGAGTAAAAATATAGATAGAAGAATTAAGTTTATTACAAGACAAATCCAAACCCAAAGCAAACCTAACAGATATATAAGAGTAAATGAAACACAAATCATATAAAATAGATACCATCTGATCATGAATGAGAATAGTACTTTTAATAATGGAGTTAAATGCATCAACCTCGGTCTTTCTTTAAGGACATAACAATAAGCTCTATCATAAAGTTGGGAAATCTCTCTAGATGATTGTGCTCCACCCTTCCCTGTATTACCATTACCTGTGTTTCCACTATGACCTCCATGATTACCACTCTATCTACCCTGTGGATGACCGTTACTATTACCACTCCCACCTCTACCTGCTGGAAATACAACCATGGTCAATTGTTGTGTTTGATTACCTACCTACCTTAAAGGACACTTTCTTTTGAATTTCCCTGCAGCATCACAATAATAACAACCTCGCTCAAGAGAAGGCCTGTTGTCCAAAGAATAAGAAACGCATTGGAATTTAGCAACTGAGGAATATGAATAGCACTTGAATAACCACTTATAGCGACTAGAAAAGCTAATTGGATAAGGTAAGTTGGATAAGCATGTTGGTTATGACCCCTAGAATAAGAACCACTAAACTTACCTTCACTTTAGGACTTTTTAGCTAATGCCTTAGACTGACCAACCTGCTTGACTACCTCAAGCGTCTTTACATAATCAGACATAATATTAAAACTCTTTCCTACAGAAGTTATATAAATAGACACTACTAAAAGATTAATATGCAAACCTTTAACAAACAACCGGATGCTTACCTCTTCGGTGCCCAACATCTTTGTAGCATAGTGAGACAAGGAATAGAATATATCCTCATAGGTTGTAACTGACATACTTACCTGTTCTAGAGCTTAAAACTCATTTTTATTATAGTCATGAAGAGTTTGAGGCATATACTTTCTAAAAAATAGGGCATGGAACTGGTCCAAAGTCAATAAGGGTATGGATCTCCACCATTGTTTGGCATCCCCTTGCAATTAGAAAGTCACAACTCAACCCCATGTTGTTGGACAATCCCCAATTTGTGTAAACTCTCATAGAAATCAATGATAAACTCAAACACATCCTCAGTCTTAGCACCAAAAAATTAAAGAGGCTTCATTTTCAAAAACTTAGTTAGGAACTCATGTTCAGTACCAAGCAAGATTGGGCCTAAAATAGGATGGTGGAATACACCATTCCATAAAGCCTCATCTACTTTGGGAGAGAAAGTGGAAGTAGGATAAGTATTCATAATCTGAAAGGTTACATAGTGGGAGTAGCACCAGTACCCCCACTCAGAAAAGCCAAAACCTATTGAATAACCTTAGGAGACATCGAAGAAAGTTGCATCTCCATATAGTATTACTACCTCCGATCTCAAACCATCCTTATCTACTGCCTTACATAAGAAAGAAAGAATGGTTTTCTAAAGTACATTAGTCTCTCAAAGAAAAGTACATATATCTCCATACTATTTTGTAAGACTCTATCAGTCCCATTTTGGTAAAATAATGTCAACGAATCTAGGACTCTAATATCAACTTTTTCATGACCCAAACCCATTGTTAGTAGCACCTACTCTAACTCTAGGAGAACTGATTAACCCAAACTATCAAACTAATACTTAGTCAAGAATATGCAACTAACCAAACTCATTAATAAACTAATGTTCAACATATCAAATAAAAATAAATACAAAAATACAAAACTAAAATAATCTCCAAGAACCTGAAAGTCATTATACCAAAACTCTAATAATTGTAAAAAAAAAAAAAAGGGGATGCAACCCCAAAAAACTAAAGTAATATCTAAGTATGAAACAAATAGACCGAAAAATAATAAAAGAACCCATGGTAGTCAAAAATATGCAGTTCATTTTTAAGTTCGAGTATGATCCGTATCATAGCTGAGGTCTTGAAAAAGTCCACTAAAATATGTTTATACTAAACAAAAAGAAGAGCATATATAGTATCAACACATAAAAAATAATGGTGTGTCGGTAGGATTATTGACCTATTCAAAAGAACAACTATGGACACATAACCAAAATATTGAACAATAAGACAACATG
Source organism: Capsicum annuum (assembly GCF_002878395.1). Classification (NCBI taxonomy): domain Eukaryota; kingdom Viridiplantae; phylum Streptophyta; class Magnoliopsida; order Solanales; family Solanaceae; genus Capsicum; species Capsicum annuum. Next base: position 124,159,924 of record NC_061117.1, read on the forward strand.
AACCCTATCATCTAACTCAATTTTAAGTTCATATCACTTAACCTTGTAAATAAGTACAATATGAAGTTTAGTCAATAAGAGTCAACAAGGATATAAAGTCCAGTCAACTATGGCCACAAATAACACTCTAAGTTAATACATATAAACAACTATCATATATTTATTGCTCCAATTACACAAGTAAAAAAAACACAGAGTTATGTCATAACTTGCAATTAAACCGTACCACTCAAGGATTCCCGAGGACAACAACAATGGAAAATACCACGCATCTCAATTTACATAAAGAAATCACCTTTAGCAATTAAGCACGTAAACCTGGTTCACATAAGGAACCAACATATAATGGCAATACCTAAGCCTGGTTCACTCAATAAACCGATATAATCAAGAAATACATAATCTCAGTTCACTCAAGGAACTGTCAAACTCATATACCTTGTACAAACATGCTAAGGTCTTATATGTGTGTTCACTAGTCATGACCGGTAGGGGGCGAGCTTTTGTCCATGTACCAAATCCTAGACATCAAGTGTTTGTAAACCTTACATCAACCAATCTCGTGAAAATGTCCAAATACTAATACATTCCATAATAATGACAGATCTCACAATAATCACAACCATAATGATAACAAAACAATATTTTAAAAATTCAACAAGCTTTTATATAATTTTATTGCTGCGATTAACACTTAGGATAACAAACAGTCATCCACATTCCTTGAACATGCATTGTACAAGAAATACTAAGAGTTAGCTATCATGCATCATAACACAAATTGGGTTTTAGCTATATTAAAATATCACCTACCTTAATTCAAGCTTGCACTACTATATTAAGTATGTGTCCTACCCTTCCATGCAATTTCTTCTTGGTCGTGATCTAAAATATGAATATAGCAAACAAACAATCAAATGACCTACAATGTCAGGGATTACAACCTAATCCCTAACTCCAAGGTCATTCCCCTCATTCTAGTGATTTTCCACCATAAATTCGCCTTAAAACAATCAATTTCATCGTTACCTTAGTAAATTATGGGCATGAAAAAGTAATTAATCACTCTTTAACTAATACCTAAAGGTTTTACATCCAATTCACCCCTTTACACCAGAAAATTCAGTTATATTAGGTTAAACTATTTCCAATACTCGTAAACTAGTGATTCTAAGGTTAAGAAATCAAGAAACTAGTTAATGGGGATAAATAACTTACTTTTATGAAGAATTTAATTGGAACATTGGTTAAAATTGCTCCAAATCGCATGAGCCTCCCCAAATGTGTTTAGAAATAATAAATCATTTTTTGAAAAAATTTCTATGTATACAACGATTTACTCTGCTATAAAGACCCGATCCCGGTATAACGGCATCACTATGGTAGAATTCAACTGTTATCATGGGATTGATCATATTTGACTCCCGCTATAGAAAATATTTTCCTGCTATAATGGCAGCCCCATAGCGGGTGTGACGAGGCTAAAACTCAATAAAATTCTTAATTTTGCCTTTTTTGTGATGCACACTCAAAGCATGACATCCCGAACCAAGTCCTTGCATCATTTTTAATATTATGTGTTCTACTCAGCCAATTTCAGTTATGGAAAGTCCTACAGATTCCTTATCGCATTAGCTAATATAAAATCAAGCTATACTTTATCATATTTATCCAATCCATTTTTGGATTGCCTTAGATCATACCTTACTCAAATTTCTCCTGAAGCTATCCTAGCCTGAAATTCTTAACTTTAAATTTGGAGAAAAACTTAACCTAAATTTTTACACAATTAACTCACCCGTAACGACGGAAAGGGTCATTATACCTATTTACCTTAATATATTTGCAATCACCTTCAAGATGAGTAGGTTGATTTTCAAAGAATTAATTAGATGAAATAGGAATATGGTATTATCAAATAGTATTGTACCAAACTGAAGTTCAGTTATCAATAATAAAATTATGATAATCAAACTATCGAATAGAAGTTTAAAAATATGGCATTTGATATCTACTCTCAATTACCGACTACTAAATTATCAAACTCAAATTTTGTAAATATCTAATCAAATATTGAATGCCCACCCCTAGAAAGAACTCTTTAACTAAAATATCCTTAAATACCAAAGCCCGAATTTTGCCTCAAACAAATCTGGAATAATGCACACGACTTGTTTTCCAGAAACTTTTCCATGTCATCAAGGTCTTTCATCCTATACAGGAGTGTCGGGGGCCATATAGAGTGGTGTGTTGCACACGCTTTGTTGTTGTTGTTCTCGGTTTTCTTCTTTTTAACATATCCAATTAATCCTTAACCCCCAAGCTCGGTCTTAGTTTATTTTCTTGGACTTCTATTCAGACTTCAAAGCTCTATCACAGATATTATAACTCCAACTATGCCATTAGCTCAAACATTATTTCTACATACAGAACTATAGATACCTAATTTTATCCCTCTCGAAAGACCAATTTAACCATTTTGTTGCCTTACTTTATCACACACCCTCACCTATTTAATAATTTTTCCATAAAAGACAAAAAATAACTAACCTAACAAAAATACCCCAATTTTGATACCTTACCCTAATAAAAATAACAAATTTTTACCCCATTCCTACCCCTACACACATACCCCCTACCCCACATCACCTCATATTTTTTCCTCCACTAGTAGCACACATATACACTCACAGAGGATGAACAGCAATACATGCTATATACACTTCTAATACAGAGATCCACATACACAATACACAGAATAAGGATCCACTGAAGGACACACATCCATTTTCCATGGGATAGACACAACACTCCATTATTCCATTAAAAAGATACATAGATTCACATACACAAACATCATCAAAACACATACACTCACCACCAAAAAATTGATGAAGGACGCAGAGAGAAGACAATGAAAGTAAAGGTTAAGGAACAAGAAAGAGAAGTAAGGAAAATTGAGAAAAAATTAGCAGGGGAGAGAGAGAGAGATGCAGTGAATTACAGAGAGAAGGGGAAAATAAGAGGAAAATAGTAAAAGGTTTTCTTTTTGGAAAAGCATTTAATCGGCATCTCCATCGGTGACTAAGGGCTTAAAACCTACCATTATTGAAGCCTCTCACCAGACCCGACAAATATCTCAACCTCTCTCTTTGATTTCTACATCAACAACTGAGTCACCAAAAAATATCACAAAACTGCCCCCAAAATAGTTCCATAATGTGGCTGTTCCAATGAAAACCATAATCAAAAAACTATTCGAGTTGGTTTGTTCGTCGTTGAGGTTTGGTTTTGAGGTTTATGATGCAGATTCTATCGTGTTCAAGCAGAATAATACATCAAATTTTGAAATCTTCAAATTGAGGTCTAATTTTATTCTTTATCTCATCATTTATTATATTTGATGCATCGGATTGAACATTCCTTATTGGGTTGGTCTTTGTTAGTGATGGATAATTGCTTGTGTTGATGCGTTGTTGATTTACTTGATTGGTGGATTGTGTATTGAATTGGTTTAATCATGTTGAAAATGGATTTAGGGAATGAGAATTAAAAATGGATAAAAATGAACGTGATTATTTTGTATTGATTAACTGATGTTTGTTTGATTCAAAAATAGGCGGCAGATTTGCTAAGTTTGATAATATCATGTTTTAGATCAAAACTAGTAGGCAAATGCTAGGTTAGGTAGGTAAAATTTAGGAATGTTGTTTTGTTGAATGTTTGAATGTGTATGTGAATGGTTCTTTCTATTTTATTGCACAAGACTTGAAATTTTATTCATTTATCGGGGATACCCTGAGGTCACATTGAACTTATTCACCGAGGAATGACCCAAAGTATTATGTATGCAAAGGATGATCGTAATCAAGGCCCGGGGCATTGGGTAAAACATATCTAGGATAGTTAGAATAGTCTAGGTTTCAATTTCAGCATTTTTTTATTCTTGGTTTGTAATAAATTGGACTGGACACTATATTTTTGGACATTATTTTTTTGTTTGTTTGATTGATTGTTACATATTTTATGTGGTTTATATATTAATAGTGTTATACTAGAAGATATACTCTACAAAGTGACCATGGTAGAACCACGGGCTGAGGGGTGCCTAACACCTTCCCTTCTGTCAATAGAATTCCTTAATCAGAATCTTTTTTCGTGGATCGGTTTTAAAGAGTTAAAACCATTTTGAAAAAGGATATCAAAAGGTGACTTGGTACACCCAATTTATGCCAAGTGACGACTCTGATTTTTGAATATAAACAATCCTTTTCGAAACAAATTATTTTCTTTTGTCACTTTATAATAAAACCCTTTGGAAACTTTAAATCAATAATATCTTTTTTGGTAAAAAAAAAGGGATGTGACAGTTCTGGCGACTCCACTGGGGATTTTTCACAATTCGAGCTTATAATTTTTTGAGTGGTATCAGCTTAGTTTGACACTATATGTGTATAGACATTTGTTTGTGTTAGTGTTTATGTTATTATTTTATCATTGTTGATTACCTACGTACTACGTGTTTACAATTTTTCTCTTATGTGTTACCTTTTTATATTTGTCATCATGTGCATAACCAGAGTCATTTCTTTCGCAACAAGTTTTGTAGTACACGTGTGTACCCGACCTCTAGTTGAGTCACCCTTATTTTAGGAAGGGGAGTCGTTGGGTGTATGGAGTGGGTGGAAAGCTCTCGCAACCACTATCGACTATACGATCCCTCGAATAGCCTTGTTAGTGGATTCCAGCGTAGGTCAGCCTTTAGGTCATATTTATCTGCATCATACTGAGACCTAGCAAGACCCGCTTGGTCCTTTGTAGGAGACTCACCTCTAAAGCATCCCTAAGTACTAAATGTTGCATCTTTAAAGGTAACAGGGTCATTTAACAAACTGATTTGGAGAAGCATGTTCTAGAATTAAATAAACTATGTAGAAAAGGAAAATTTTGAAAAAAAAAAAAAAAGAAAAAAGAAAAAGAGTTTCATAGTTGTTTAGAGTTTTTATGTCTTTTACTTTTCATAATCCAAAAAATCAAAAAGTGTTTTACCTTTTGCACTCATTTGTCAAAAATAAAATATCAAAAAGATTTTTCTTTTGTTTCTCTAGTAAGCATTCATAATTCAAAAAAATTTTAAAAAACTTAGGAGTTTTCTTATAAAAGAAAAATGCAAAAAAATGGTAGAAGTTGTGTACATTTCATATGACGAAAATACCAAAAAGATGTTTCTTTATAGCTGTTGGTGTCATTTTTTTTGTTAAATGTCAAATTAAAAACCTAAAAAAAATTTTATTGACGTTTTTTACCATCTTTCTTTGGTTGTGTCTCTCAAGTCAAGGTTCAATCATTTATTTAATCTTTAGTTGTTCAATCTAGAATGAAATACGCACACCTGATTCTCCTCTTTCGGGAGTGAGATACATAGGCAGCCCTTCTAGAGTTCGGTGATCTTATTTTAAAAAATTCAAAAAGATTTTCTTCACTCTTCATTTAGAGTAAGTGTCATATACATCTTTACAAGAAAACGACAAAAATATTTTCCTTTAGTAGTTTCAAGTTTCACTTTCATATGAAATTCAAAACCGAAAATCCGAAAAGATTTTTCTTCGATATTCATAGGTTTTATTTTGTATAGGTATGTTAAAGTTGAAAAATTCAAAAAGATCTTTGTTAATTCTTTTGACAATTTTTTATTTTCTTTTCTTCTTAAAGTTTCAAGGAAAAGAAAAGAAAAAAAAAGGAGTTTGATTGGCCATTTTTGGCAAAGCTTCATGAACTACCACACCTGATTCTCCTTTTTTGAGGGTGAGATACGTAGGCGCCCTTTTAGGGTTCGGTGATCTTTTTCAGAAAAAATTTGAAAAAAAAAATTAAACTCTAACGCATTTGGTGCTTCTATTGTTTAGTTAGTTTAAGGTGGTTGGTTTGTGGCATTTTGGTTGGTCGTCCACATTGCACCAAGTCGAAAAGAGAGTTATGGCCAATAAAGATATCGAGATTGTTGCCACTAATCATGTAGGGAGTTTGAGGAATGAGAATTTAGAAGCTAATTAAGAGATTAGAAAATTAAGACAGCAAATGATAGAAATTATCGGTCTTGGGCTAATGGGTTACCGCCTCTTCTAATTTCCACTGATAATCTGGAAGATCTTTCTAGAATGCCTCCTGTGTCACATGCATAATTTTCCATTATTGTTGACACGCCACAACATGCATCAGGGTCCACTCTGTGGCAACACTATCCAAACACTTCCAATATTCATCTCCTCAATCCTCAACACAAGACTACCAAATGCGCGGCTCAACCTACTATTCATATTTTTGTAGCACCACCCCCACCCGAAGCTCCTAATTTTGATGTTCATCCACCGGTTGTGCCTCTCTACTCTATAAGAGAGCCTATATTAAACATTTTTGGGGATCAGCATTATGCTCCCGAGCCAACATTTAAGTTAACTGGTCCTTACGGCTATACTCACCCGCCTGAATTTTCTCTTAGCACTGAGAAGCCTGTTTTAATAGAAGAACAAGAGGAAATAACTAGAAAATTAAGAAGTTTCGAACTGGGTATGAAGAACTTGTAAGGACTCAAGGGTTATAAAAGTGTCTCGTATAAAGATCTATGCATGTTTCCAGGTGTTAACCTTCTTCTTGGTTTTACAATGCCAAAGTTTGAGAAATATGATGGACACAGCGATCCCATAGAATATTTGAGATGTTATTGTTGCCAACTAAGGGGTCCTAGAGGGAAGAAAGAATTACTTATGGCTTATTTTGGTGAGAGTCTTTCAGGTCTAGCTTCAAAATAGTTTGTTGACCAATACATCAATAAGTGAAATAATTGGGATGACCTAGCTAATAAATTCGTGCAACAATTTTAGTACAATGTGGAATTGATTCTTGATGAGAAATCCCTAACTAACATGAAGAAGAAGAGTACTGGAAGTTTTAAAGAATATGTGATTAGATGGCTTGAACAAGCTACTAGGGTGAAACCGCCAATGAATGAAAGTAAGATGGTGGAGGTATTTATTAGAACACAGGATGAAACGTATTATCAACCTTTATTACCTACATTAGGTAAACCATTTATTAAAGTCCTCAAAATAGGGGAGATGATAGAGTATGGAATTAAGACCGGTCACATTATGAGATTTGCAACATTGAAAGCAACTACTCAAGTAATTCAAAAAGGTTCAGGAAGTGTTGGAGGGAAGAAGAATAAGGAAGATGCATCTGTTATTGTAGTTGGATAACAGACACGGTCAAGAAGACCACGTCGTTGTTACCCTCAGGCTCAAACCCAAGTTCATGCCCAATCTCCTTATAATCACTCCTAAAATCCATTATACTCTATTTCTCCATCTCCATATCTAGTATATAAGGTACAACCACATGTTCAACCTCTATCTTACCCACAATGGCACATACCAACTCCTCGGAGTCATCTTCTAACTCCACAAACATGCCAAAGCCCTTCTAAGCTCGATTTTTAGTATAAGTCAAACAATGAAATGAGGCAGAAGTCGAAGGATAGATTCACACCAATTGGAGAGTTGTATGCCAATTTATTCCAGAGATTAGTACAATGGGGCATGATTACTCCTCTCCTTGGGTATACTTCTGACTCGCATTCATGAAGTTTTGATCCTAATGTACGATGTGCATATCATTCTGATGTTAGGGTCATAGTATTGAAGATTGTCATACTTTGAAAAGAGAAATAGAAAAGATGATTCAATATAAATCAATTATGGTACAAAAGATTGACAATGGTGAAATCTCTAGTCAAGATGATGTGCAAACTAGTGGCTAAGATATCAGGCTCAACAATTGAGAAGTCACTCCTCTTCTTACTAAAAAGGGGTTTGGTATCTTAGTTTGTTTTCTTTTTTGTTATCCAAATTATTTTAGGGTTGTAGTTTGGGTTCTATTGTTTTTTCCTTTTATCATTTATGGCCAAACCCTCCTATCTTTCATTTTTGACTAAATGGATTATCCTTTTTCCCATTGTGTTTTAAATATGTGTTGTTTGTTTATTTTCTTTACACAATACATTTTATGTTGGTTATAATGTTATGACATGTTTGCGGAATTTTTAGCTAGATCTAAAATCCAGTTTAAGCTTGAACTTTGAATTAGAGGTATAAAGTTAGAAAAAGACATCTGAGAAATTAACAGAGAATTGAGACATTTGGTGACTACGTTGAAGCCTTCTTTAAAAATTAATGCAACTATTTTGAGACTCAAAATAATAACTTGGTCATCAATTGAAAAACATAGATCAATTAGGTCAATAGTGGATGCGTGATCCCTATAGCAAGAGAAACAGGAAGATAATCAGCTCCACAAAAGCATGGATCATCTGAAGTAAGGGATGTACAACAAAGGTGGAATTGTATGCTGGATAAAGTGCAGAAGAAGTAGTGACTACAGGATCAGTTAAAGTTAGTACTGTAAAAATGTCATAAATGATCTTCATCTTTCATTTTTGTATTGCATGCTTTATACTTGCATTTCTTAGGAATGATATGACGAAGGCATTTCATTCTGCTATCCAAACATTATATCATCCTTTGTTCACCCAGTTTGAGCTTTAGTCCTATTTTCTTTCATACCCCTCTTTTGGAATCAGGATAAGAGTCAGCAAAGTCCAAAAGAAAAAGTGTCGAGCAAATGAAAGAGTCAGAAAAGTTTCAAAAAAATGTGTCCAAAAAGAAAAAAAAGAAAAATGTATAGAAAAATAGAGTCAGAAAAGTCTCAAAAGTAAGGGAGTCAAAAAAACAAGAACAAAAAAAGAAAAGAAATCAAAATCAAGCAAAAGAACAAGTTGTCAAAACTACGTGTGACCTGAGTCTCCTCTCTTGAGGGTGAGATATGTAGGTTGTCCTACTCTGGGCTTGGTCCAAAAAAAATAAACAATTTAGAATTGCCCAGTCAAAAGAAACTGGGGCATGAGTTAATCTTCATTATTTGTGTCGATTCCAACAGTTGTAATCCCAGCCTATTTCCAGTGTTATTTGGGCCTTATGTCATTCTTTCTTTCCAACCTTATCCAAAAAACCAAGTTAAAACCAAAGAAAGACCTTCAGATCAATCTTTGAGAATGATAAGGCTAAGCATGCAATGCATATGATGATGCATTTTAGGAACTACTTATCTTCCTCATCACAAGGAATCAGGAGAGAAATAAAAATAAGAGTCTTATTAGTGAAAACCCACACGGGTACCATAAGGCGATGGTAAGTTGAGAGAGATAAAATGAGAGAGTCTTATTGGTGAAAACTCTCATAGGCGCCGTAAGACGATTCTGAGTTGAGAGAAATAAAAATAAGAGAGTCTCATTGATGAAAAACCTCACAGACACCATAAGACAATAGTAAGTAGAGAGAAACAAAACAAGAGAGACTTGTTTGCAAAAACCCTTCAAGGCATCACTAGCCGAATAAGGTCTCTAAATACGATTGGCTTAGGGAAGTAACTCACTTGCAAGGTCATTAACTCAACAATAATTGGGGGAAATTTTGGATGTAAAGATCAGTCAGCTTAATCCAAAATACATGTCATAATCATTAGAGTTAACTGTCACTTTCAAATAAATTCTTTTTTTCTCTTTTTCAATAGGGACATTCATTGTCTTTTCTTCCTTCTCTATGGTTTTATTTTTATTTTGTGAAGTCAGTTATCCAATTAAAAAAACCATTGTCATTTTTCTCATGTCTTTGAGCCAAGTCCATGTCAAAACAAGTGAGAAAAGATTTCAAAATTGGTATGCAGAAAGCAAAAATAAGGCATGCAGAAAGTTTTGTCAACAGACAAGTCTGGGAACTCATGGAACTACCAAGGTTCAAAGGGTTTATCTGAAACATGGCAAAGCAGAGATACTGTGTTTGCTTCAGAGACACTCTTAATAATCTGAGTTTGATTCAATAATTTAGCAACTCAATGACATATGTTAATGGTTGGAATCAAGGTTAAAGGTGACAAGGGCAATAGCGATTGCCGCGAAAGCTAAAGTCACAAACCAGCCACCATATTTTTAAACTCACAAGTTTTCTTTGTATGAAACAATAACACATGTTACCTTCAAATCAAGGATTTCAAATCCTAAACATCAAAGACTGTAATTTTGCAGTTCTACAAATACAAGAGGCAATGTTGTTTTATAGGTTTGATAATCAAAACCATGGTAAAACTCAAAATTTAATATCTCTAGGAGACGATTTCCTTGGGTAATTCAAGTGACATTTGTAAGAAGACTCATTTCCTTGTTTGGGTAATTCAATTGGCATTTGTAAGGAGATGCACTTCCTTGGGTAATTCAAGTAGCATTTGCAAGGATACGCTTATTCTTATTTGGGTAATTCAAATGACATATGTAACGAGATGCATTTCTTTATTCAGGTAATTCAAGAGACATTTGTAAGGATACATATTTTCTTGGGTAATTCAAGTGGCATATGTAAGGAGATGCATTTTCGTATTTAGGTAATTCAATTAGCATTTGTAAGGAGACGCATTTCCTTATTTGGATAATTCAAGCAATATTTGTAAGGAGACGCATTTCCTTAGGTAATTCAAGTGACATTTGTAAGGAGACGCATTTTCTTGTTCAGGTAATTCAAGCAGAATTTGTAAGGAGATGCATTTTCTTATCTGGGTAACTCAAGTGGCGTTTATAAGGAGACGCACTTCCTTGATTGGGTAATTCAAATTTTACTTGTAAGGTGATACACTTTCTAACTTAAGTCTTGAATCCTAGAAGATGTACCTTTTGGTCGAGTCATTCCCCTTGACTCCTTAAAAAATGTACTTTCTAGTTGAGTTATTCCTCGTGACTCCTAGAAGATGTACTTTATAGTCGAGTCATTCCCCTTTTTCTAGTCGATTCATTCCCCTTGACTTCTAGAAGATGTACTTTTTGGTTGAGTCATTCCCCTTGACTCTTAGAAGATGTACCTTCTAGTCGAGTCATTCCTCTTGACTCCTAGAAGATGTACCTTCTAGTCGAGTCATTTACCTTGACTCCTAGAAGATGTACCTTCTAGTCGAGCATCCCTCTTGACTTCTAGAAGATGTACCTTCTAGTTGAGTCATTCCCTTTACTCTTAGAAAATAGATGATGTACCTTCTATTTGAGTACTTAACCCTAAGGATACGCACCTCCTAGTCAGGTTAGTTTAAGTTTAGCTTGCTAGGTGACATACTTCCTAACTTAAGCCTTTACTCTTGGAAGATTCACTTTTTGGTCGACTCCATCCATGCAACCCCTAGGAGATGCACCTCCTTATCTGAGTAATTCAGGTTTTATTTATTAGGTGATGCACTTCCTAAATTGAACCTTCTCTCCTAGAAGCTGTATTTTCTAATTGAGTCATTGGACTTAAACCTTTATCTCTAGAAGACACACTTTCTAGTCAGAATTCCTCACTTTAATTCTTAGGAAATGCACTTGCTAATCTTGTCCATTTAATCTTACTCTTAAGAGATGCATTTCTTGGTCAGAGTCTTCATTTATCATTGCAACATGCAAGTAATTATGATTGGATTTGACATTCACAAAAAATTTTTGATGATAAACTGGGGCAAAATTTAGTTCATGTTATTGAAAGCGTCATTTAGGATCCTCTTCAAAATGATACTTTATTTTTGAAAAGTGAGATTTCGATCATAACCTTTGTTTGGAAAAAAAATTTTCTAGTTTTGATGTGATTTCAAGAGCTGACCTGAAGAACAGGGCGAATAAATGGAAAGTAAAGAAACAAGGTGAAGAAGTTCAGAGTCAAGAAACAAGGTAAAGAAATTGAAAGTCAACTGATTAAAAAAATAGCAAGTCAGGAGCCCGCCTGGAGAATAGGGTGAAGAAATTGAAAGACAGGCAACAAGGTGAAGAAATTGCAAGTCAGGAGCCCGTCTAAAGAATAGGGTGATGAAATAGCAAGTCAAGAGTCAAGGGAAGCTGCATAGATAGGACTTTTGTAATTTCATTTATGTTTTAACTTGTAATTTTTATTTTTGATGTAATGACCAAGACGCGGACCAAAACATCGATAAGACCTCATTCAACTCTCCAACTCGGTGTAGTCCCTCTCCTTCCAATCTTTTAAGATACCTATGGCTTGATTCCTTCACAACTTAGGTAGGTAGGATGTCCTAAATCAAGACTCAGTGGTACTTTGTCCTTCTATTTCTCCTATTCCAATAATGGTCGGTTCAAAATTTGGTCTTATTGTCAACTTATTCATCTGCAAACACTTTGTGTTTACATCTAAAGAGATGCATGATGTAGACACCTAATTTTATCCCTCCCGAAAATCTAATTAATCCATTTTCTTGCCTCACTTTATCATACACCCTCAACCATTCAATAATTTACCCACAAAGGACAAAAAATAAATAACCTAACAAAATACCCTACTTTTGACACCTCACCCTAACAAAAATAACAAATTTCTACCCGACCCCCTACCCCAAATCGCCTCATATTTTTTCTTCCACTAGTAGCACATATATACACTCATGGAGGATGAACAACAATACACACCATATACACTGCTAATACAGAGATCCACAAACACACAATACATAGAATAAGGATCCATTGAAGGACACACATCTATTTTTCCATTAAAAAAGAAACATAGATTCCCATACACAAACATCATCAAAACACACACACTCACCCCCAAAAAATAATGAAGGACGCAGAGAGAAGACAGTGAATGAAGAGATTGAGGAATAGGCAAGAGAAGTAAGGAAAATTGAAATAAAATCAGTAAGAGAGAGAAATGTGGTGAATTGGAGAGAGGAGAGGGAAAACGAGAGAAAAATAGTAAAAGGTTTTCTTTCCGGCAAAACGTTTGCCAAAATTGTCATCTCCACTAATGACTAAATGGCTTAAAACCCACCGTCGTTGAAGCCTCTCACCAAACCCGACAACCATCTCCATGTCTCTTTTTTATTTCTTTATCAACGACCGAGTCACCGAGAAATATCCCAAAACTACTCCCAAAATAGTTCCATGATGCAGCTGTTCCAGTGAAATCCATAATCAAAAACCTATTTGAGTTGGTTTGTTCATCATTGAGGTTCGGTTTTGAGGTTTCTGACATGGATTCTATCGTGTTCAAGCAGAACAATTCATCGAATTTTGAAAGCTTCTAATCGAGGTCCAATTCTATTTTTTTTCTCTCTTTATTTCTTTAATTATTATATTTGATACATCGGATTGAACATTGTTTGTTCGGCTGACCTCCGTTGACGATGGATAATTTCTTGTGTTAATGCGTTGTTGATGTACTTGATTGGTTGATTGCGTATTGAATTGGTTTAATCATGTTGAGAATGGATTTGGGGGGTGAGAATTGAAAATGGATAAAAATGAACGTGATTAGTTTGTATTGATTAACTGATGTTTGTTTGATGCAAAAATAGGTGTCGGATTTTCTAAGTTTGATAATATCATATTTTAGATCTAAACTAGTAGTCAAATGCTAGATCGGGTAGGTAAAAATTAGGAATGGTGTTTTGTTGAATGTTTGAATGTGTGTGAGAATGGTTCTTTCTATTTTATCGTACAAGACTTGAAATTGTATTCATTTATCGGGAATGCCCCGAGATCACATTGAACTTATTCACTGGGAAATATCCCGAAGTATCATGTACGTAAAGGAGGCTCGTGATCAAGGCCCGAGGCATCGGGTAAATAATATCTAGGATAGTTAAAATAGTTTAGGTTTTAATATCAGCATTTTTTTATTCTTGGTTTGTAATAAATTGGACTGGATACTATATTTTTGGATATTATTTTTTTATTTGTTTGATTGATTGTTGCGTGTTTTATGTGGTTTATATATTCATAGTGTCTTACTAGAAGATATACTCTACGAAGTGACCGTGGTAGAAGCACGGGACTAAGGGGTGCCTAACACCTTCCCCTCGGTCAACAGAATTCCTTAACCAGAATCTCTGTTCGTGGATCAGTTTTAAAGAGTCAAAACCATTTTAAAAAAGGATATCCAAAGGTAACTTGGCACATCCGATTTATGCCAAGTGGTGACTCTGAGTTTTGAATATAAACAATCCTTTTCGAAACAAATTATTTTCTTTTATCATTTCATAATAAAATCCTTTTGAAACTTAAAATCAATAATATCATTTTGGTAAAAAAAAAAAAGGGTGTGACAAGAACCACATGCTATAAGTATAGAAAGACGAATAATTAACTCAACTAATGATAAAAGGACACATATGAGGACTAAATGACGGATATGTATGCATTTTATGCTAAATATTACGGCTTTATTAATTGTGGTGATCTTATGTTGGGAAGAAAATCTGGACTATGCTAAGAGTCAAGATTAGTGCTTGGATGTTTAGCGTGTTTTTATCATGTGCATTAACGTTTCACTTGACAATAAAAAACTTTTAATTACCAAAAAAAATGGGGTTCAAGATTTTAACTTGATGAGTTTAATCTTTAGATTTTAATAGTGAACCAATTTCACTTTTAAATTTATAAATTCAAAACCTAATGTTTATTAGAAATTAAACTATTTTTTATATTAAAAATTTAACTATGTTCAAAATTATATAGGGTTAAAATAGTTGTTACACATGGACAAATTAGATGTTGACACATGAAAGTACAAAATAGCAGTAAATCACCATCCAATGTTATCCATCTTGAAGAAATAGGATGAACCGAGCAGAGACTCAACACTATACCAAGGCTCGGACACACACACAGAGAGAGAGAGTCATCAAAGAACACTACTTGTTATGCAACTGTCCCAGTGGCAATGTTGGGCATTACTTTTTTTACTCTTAAAAGTCATTTAATTAATCATTTGACGTGGGTTAAGAAGAAATAATTCTTGGTTATCAGAACTTGAAAATTCATTTTTATAAAAATAGTAGAATCATTATATTGTACATCAGTGAGTTCTATTGTTAAAACTTCAAATTTCTTTCTAAAAATAACATTACTTATTTATTAGTTTTGGACATTCATCAAAAATCAATCGAGCATAACTTCATGAAAGATATCACTGGAATCAGGTCAATACATGCTACATCTGGTTAATCTAATTTTGATTCATTCAATTTATCTTAGCTTATCTCTTATTTATAACTTTACTAGTTTACTAATTTCATTAGCTCAGTATCCACCTATTCTTTAAACCCCATACAAATTTATCCATATCTTCGTTGGGTAAATAGAAGCATAAATCTACATTACATGACGAAGTCGCTAATTCATGAGTTCAATTATACTCCACTATGCGGCTTTGCCCCTGCTAGTCACTAGCTTGGTATTGATGCTAGAATTAGAATCAGATTTATAGAATTTTATAGCCTGATAAAAATGAGGTGTGCACTATTGACCAATCCACTTAGACTGCTAACTTGGACAGAAGAAATAAGTTATTAATCTGAGAATTTATAAAAAAAAAACTAAAAAACAAACCAGCCAAGGATAATTATTGGAATATGTATTGTGCAATATTTTGAAGGTTCTTTTCCAATGAAGAAGTGAATTGAATTGAAGTATAGAATTTAGTAACGTGACAACAATGAGTTAAGTCAAGTTGGTCAATCCGTTTTTGACTGCTAACTTGGATAAAAGGAATAAGTTATTAATTTGGATTTGTGAATTTTAGAAAAAGAAGTACTCCCTTCATTTTATTTTATTTGTTATTAAACAAAAAATAGTTGTGTATTCTATACTTGTCTGTTTTATCAAATTAAGATAATTTTATACTACTGTTTTTTTTTTTCATAATATCATTAATATTAGATAACAATATAAAATGACAATAATCAACTTTAAAGATTTAAAGTATCATTAAAAGTGTCAATTTAATAATATACATTTCTAATTAAACTATTAAGGGTTGTCTGGTCACTATGTGTCTGATAATATAAAATGAAGGGAGTACTATTGTGGTTTTATATTATTTGATCCATACTAAAAAAAATTATTTCAGTTTACTTATTTAATTAATAAAATTATATTTTTATTTATTTTAATCTTTAGTATTAAATAAAAACATAAGTACTACGGTAAAGTCTAGAGCTATAAAGCACATCATTATTAAAATTACTCTAGTAACATATATCTCTAATTAATTTTTTTTAGAAGTATACCTAAGTTTACAAGGTTAAATTAATACTATATAGAAAAGGAAGTCCTTGGACGACCAATGGCACATCCGTAAATAAGAACATTATTGAGGGCAAAATGATCATTAAGTATGGATGATATTTACCAATCCTCTCCACACCAAAATCATTTCCACATAAGCAGGTGCTTTCTACCTCTCTTCTCTATCTTTTTTCTTCAAATTTCAAACAACAATCCAATTTTCTTAGCTCTGATTCTTCCTCCAAAGGAATTCATCTTCAGGTATATTGTTGTTTTAATTCAGTTTTTCTTATTTTTCCTCATGCTTTGTTATGAGTACAGATTTGTGGGTTAAATTACTTCGTTATTGAAATTTCCACCGCGTAATCGTGCAGACTGAATTTATGAATTTTTTTTACATGTAGTATTAAATTGGAGATTTCAACTGTTTTTACCACTTTTGAAGCAACGGGTATTTGTTTCTTTTTTTTTACTGTATGTTCAACAATGCATCTAATAGAATTGATTTCAAAAAAGACAAAGAATGTTAATGTTTAACAAAATGCATGATTCAAAAAAAAAAGAATAAGTAAAGCTTTGATTGGAATTGAAAAAAGGATTTGCAATTGCCATAGATATGCCAATGGATGTCAATGTTGTAGTGACCTACTTGGCCTTTGTTATTGCGGGTTAGATATTTGGATGCACCTTAGATTAAAGCTTTTTGTGCTATACTTACTCCATGTGTTTTCCTTCCATTCCATTTCATCCATTTTCCGTAATGGAAAATTATATATCTTTCATACTTACAACTTTTTGAATACGGAGCATCAAAAGTTTCATCGGACCTACTCTTATTTCATGAAGCATTAAACTTACCTAAGAATAGTGATATCTTTACCGTCGGTGGCATTATGTGGTGTCCACAAAATCCAGGAGGAGAATATTCTCCTGCATGTTGTTGGTGCTAACAAAAATACCATATTTCTACTTTCAGCACATCCCTCCTCACAGTCCAATGTAATTTCAGCTTTATTGTTAATCTTTAAGTTAGTCAAACTCAGTTTGCAAAGTGCAAACTTGGATGGTAGTATAAGTTAATATGTTGCATTGCAGTTTTTGTATGAGTTGGTATACTTATTATTTTAGTTCTCTTTGAATTTTTGATCAATTCTATGTAGTGTACTAATTTTCAAAAAGAAAGTCTCTGATACTTCTAAACCGGGGTGATTGTCTATCTCTTGCTAAAAGTTTTAGCAATACTTAATATACATTGCTTATCATAGTTCTTTCTAATTGTAGAACAAAAATATGCACTCTTGACAAAGATTGCATCGGTGAGGGAGGTAGTAATGGGATCCTCACTGAGAGCAATTTTAAAACAACTTGTTACAAGAACAGTTCCTCCTGATCTAGGCAAGCCCATTGCCTTGGTTCATCGTCCTAACGAGTCTTTTTTCCATGTACCTAAGGTGAGTAATTTTATCTACTTTATAATATGCACAATATAGGGGAAATTATAGCTTATGTATATAAACCAAAGTTTAATAAACATGGATCCATTTCAAAATGTAGTGGTGAAAAGTTAGTGGTTTCTTCACTATGAATCCATTTCTAAATTATGAACTGAAAACTTTCTGTTACATTGTTGAGCTTGGGTTCCATAGCTAATCATACTATTTTTTTTTACAATAACCCCGCATGGATATCTACCAGCCTACTTTTGCCTCATTGACTCCAGACAAGGTGACGGAGGTAATGATGACATACTACTTTTCTCTATAGTCGAATGAAGAACATAATTTCTACTTACATATTTGTTTAATGAGGTGGATCAATTATCCAAAAGGCAGTGGATGGAAACCCCAAATCAATATGTTAAGAGATTGGTTGGTGACCTTTGGGATCTTTAGTTATTTCTTGATCCAATCGTCTTTTAGATAGCCTTCAAAATAATGGTGTGCATCTTAATGGACAGGATTTTTATGTTAATGCTTTGAAGATAGTTTGTATGTCAATGGTGTGCATCTCAATTTGATAGTTCACAATCTTTCTACTCTTTCTCTCTCTATTTGTCAATGCCTTGTTCCATGGAGTCATTCTGATATACATGCGAACAGAAGCAAATTCAAGATTTAAACTTTGGGTTCAAGGTTCTAAGTTCTTTGAAATTCTGAGTTTAAAATTTAATACTTGTTATAATTTTATAGATTTTTCACATGTTACTACAGTACAAATAAAATAGGTAGGTTCAATTGAAACCATCTTCAAAACTATAGGTCCTCCCCATGAAGGCCACAATACAAACCTATTACCTATATTCTTTTTCTCTTATCTACAACATCTAGAAATGGATGTTATGTATATATAGCCATGAATTGTTTGTTAATTTTTTTTAATAAATAGGGTACACTACTAGATGGTATAGTTATTATAGTTAAGTAGCTTTCATCCAAATCAAAACAAGGGAACCGCAAGTTTGTAAATGAGATAGTATGATATCTGGTTTACAGCACCCAAATCTTGTCAAACTATATGGATGTTGTTCTGAATTAAATCAACTGCTATTGGTGTATGAGTACTTGGACAAAGATAGCCTCTCCTATGCTTTATTTGGCATTTAACTATCCTTGCTCATTATTTTCAATTACAACTTATAAGTCACACAGAAAATAAGCTAAATGAAATAAGAAGAACTATTGTTCTTTTGTAATTAATAAAAGATTTCAAAATGAAAAGCCAATAGACAATTATATATGCTTGTGGATAAGAGAAGGTATGCATAGGTTCTTAGTTTTTATTCAGATGCAGGATCAGAAAAACATTAGCTCAAAATAAATTGGCCAACATAGAAAAAAATCTGCATTGGAATAGCAAGGGGCTTAGCTTTCCTACATGAAGAATCATCATTAGAAATTATTCATAGGGACATCAAAGCAACAAATGTACTTCTCGATAAGAAACTAAAACCAAAGATCTCTAATTTTGGTCTGGCTAAACTTGATGATGAGGATAAAACACATATCAGCACTAGAGTTGTTGGAACTATGTGAGTTTTCTTAAGAGTTCTCTTATTCATATATATGTTTTGTGTTCTTTGAGTAAGAAATATATCTATTGCTTATGGAACAGTAGGGTTAATTCTACATGTCATAACTTTCTGCAGCGACACCAGAACTTTTCAATGACAACTGATTGATATAGGTCTTGTTATTCTCAATTTCTCATGCATGCAGCATATATACATTTAAGATCGCTAAAACCCTTACATTCTCTCTTTATCATATTTTGGATATTTTATATAAGGAAACTTGTAGTATTTTATATATTTTTAACCAAAAGGGTGGTGAAGTTACAAGGACTAGAACGCATAATGGCCTGGTTGCCTTTAAAAAGGCTCATTCAGAAGCTTAATCATATTTATAGTATTGATTGCATTACTTGAATTTGAATGATAGAAATGGTTACTGGTCTATGTATTTGTAACGCCCCAAATCTGACACCTGAAATGCCACATGGTGCTCATGACCCTGAAGGACCACAAGCTAACCTATGACTAATATCTGTACCTGAGCCCTGCAAATATACTGTATAAATGTAGAAATAAAAGGCGAAAGTCCATAAGGTTCAAAGCTAATAAAACATTACATCTGAAAGTACGGTATATAAATACCAAAACAAACTAAAACAAAACTGTCTGAATATACTGTGGTCTGAAAAGCCTCTAAAGCTAAACTGTCTGAATAAGGAGTTGATGGGACATGTCCCCAACTAACTCCAACTACTAAAATAAACTAAGTAATGAAGAAATAAAGTAATGATCATGTCATCGAAGAATGAGGACTCACTGCTGACTCTGACTGCTGAGACTGGAATGCTACTGATGCTCTAGAGCCAATGCTTCTAAACCTATGGTATTAAAAACAACATAGCAAAATGCGTTAGTACGATTGAATGTAGTGGTATGCAAGTGAGGTAGGCTGAATGTAAAGGGTTTAAATACATGAATAATGCTAACTGACTATATAACATGAACGTGAGAATACATGCATGAATAAGTGACTGTAGCTGAATTCGTGATGATACTGACTATTGAGTCTGAATACTGATAAATAAAATAACTAATACTGAGCGACTATGTCTGACAGTCTAGGTTCTAATGGAACTAGCTGGGTTTCGTACTGTACTAAATTGATTATAGCAGACAGTCCTGAACTCTGTAGAACTATCTGAATTCTATTACTGAGACTGTAACTGTGGGAAGTAGTCATCTAACTGACATGCCCCAAATAACATATTATAGCTGAGTTGGGGTCCAATATGTAACCCCAATTAGAAAGGAGTCAATACCGCGCCACTGGTAAAGTCAGGCTGTGGGTGACCCTCATCTGGCAGTGTCCCCAAAAGAAAACTGTGGGACCCTCATCTAACAGTGTTTATCCACCTCATCAACCTTTCTCTGTCAGTGTTGATGTCTCAACCTATGCTGGCTATATAGTTCTGGAACGGAAGGATTGCTTCTAAAGATCACACCCTCAACTGTCAGTGTGTGTCCTCATCCTTGAGTTCACTCAGTGCTAAATCCTACTCCTATCTAAATAGATATTAAACATGATTAACTGAATGAAAATGGACTGAGTTCATTGAGTTCCATTAACTAACAGAACACTACTGAGATTGATGGGATTACTAAGTTTTACTGAGTTTTTCTGGGTCACAAAACTAATTGAATTCTACTGAACATGGCTTGACTGAGGATATCGTGAAAAAATGACACTGGCTCTAGGCACACAGCCAAATTGTCAGGTACAAGAACCCCCAGGACTTGATAGAAAGAAACTAACAAGGCATGACATTCTTAAATACATGACTAACATCAACAATCAACAATACAATAAGTTGGAAATTTCATGAAGTACATGGTTATCATAATCTTGTACATGAATGGGAAAGCATATAAAAATGTCATAATTTCATCAACTAGTCTCATGAGCATTTTATAAAACATTTATAATGCACAACAATATCATAGAAGCCATTTTGATCATAAGGGTAAAGCAATCACTTATTATTTGGGTCACAATTGAGCTATGATGCATAATTTCTAGTCCCTTAGGCATTTTATCAAATACCTTGCATGCACAACATTAAAGCATAGGCATAATCATCAAAGTATCACTTCAAAACTCTATGAATCGACTAAACTTATAGATTTCAAGCCACACATTAAGATAGTTTCATGAACAACACATAAAGATTCCAACTTGGGAATCATATCATCATAATCTTATGAACATAATCAACCCATAACAAAATATTCACAATACATGATTTAAAACTTGATTCTTGAACTTCATGGATGGAAGGAATCCATGAATGAATACTATACATACCGTAGTTCTTGATTTCTCAAAGTTTGACGGTGGAATTTTCTTGAATTTGAATCCCCAATTGAAAACCCTAAACTTGTTCTTGAGGAAAATTGAGAGAAATTAGTATATTTTGGGTGAAATATAGATGAATTACGTATTATTGGGTTTATATAGGGGTAGGAAATTGACCCTTTTTCCCTTAAAAAAGCAGACATTTAATGACTGAAATTGGGCATCGGCAATATACTCGACGCGTCATGCCATGATCACGCCAAGCCTCAATAATTTCACTGGCAGTCCCTGCAACAATGTTAACCAACGCGATGGGCGAAGCGGCGCACCAAGATCTCATTGGTCCACTATTTTGGGACACCAAACGTGGTCTAATTGAGGTCCAAAAAATCCAAAACTTATTTGGGAATACCTATTGACCTCTTTGATCATGAATTACAAATATACAGACCATTAAATGATATTAAGGTGGCAAAATGAGATTGCCAACTTTCAAAGGCCAAAAATAAGCTAAGTCTGGGAACTTAGCTAAAGTTTGGGACCCCTTGACAAGCTTAAAGAACCGAATTAAGCTTAGAAATTTTGTGGGGCCTTACAATATCTCTCCCTTGGGAACATTCATCTTCGAATGAAACTGACTGAGAGGGGAGAAACGATAACTTAAGTACATATGGGACATGAATAACTGTAACATGATTACATGACTGACATGACTGATAAATTAAATGTATCATACTGAACATGCATATCTGATGCATGCGTAATTGATTCATGAATGCATGACTAAGATTTTTGATAAGCTGAGTTTCTCATAATGAGGATGCATATCTGATGCATGAATACATGACGGACATAATGCATGAACATATGAATGGATATGCAATGGTAATTTAATACCGAGTTTATAATGAGAATCTGAGCATGAAAATGAATGGCCAAGTTATAACTGAAATTTGGACATGAAACATGAATAAGCTTTAAGGAAAGTTATTACCTTAGGCTGAGTCTGAATTAGCGGAGAAGAGGTGAGGATACTTGGTCCTCATGTCTGCTTCTGATTCCCAAGTAGCTCCCCCAACGGACTGATTCCGCCAAAGAACTTTGACTAGAGGAACTTCCTTGTTCTTCAGTCTGCGAGTCTAGTAGTTGAGGATTTCAACTGGAATATCTTCTAAGAGAGTTTGTTCTGAATGCCTATGCCCTCTATAGGGACTACAACTACTGGGTCACCTATGCACTTCTTGAGCAAGGATACATGGAACACTGGATGGACCGAGCCTAGATCTAAAGGCAATTTAAGCTTATAAGCTACCTTGCCGAAGCGACTGAGAATTTTGAAGGGATCGACATATCAGGGACTGAGCTTTCCCTTCTTACCGAATCTCTTCACTCCCTTTATGGGAGAGATTTTTAGGTATACATGATCACCAATATCAAACTCGAGTTCTTTCTTGCGAACATCTGTGTAAGACTTCTATCGGCACTAAGCAACCTGAAGTCTTTCTCTGATCAACTGGACTTTTTTCTAAGGCATCAAATACTAAGTCAGGCCCTATAACTGAGGCCTCACTAAATTCGAACCAACCGATTGGAAATCTGTATCTCCTACCATAAAGAGCTTTGAATGGAGTCATCTAAATACTGGAATGATAGTTGTTGTTGTATGCAAACTCAATCAAAGGCAAATGGCCATCCCAACTACCCTTGAAATCAATTGCACATGACCTTAGCATATCTTTCAAGGTCTGAATGATCTTTTCTACTTGACCATCTATCAGTGGATGAAAGGTTGTACTGAGGTGAACTTGGGTACCAAGACCCTTTTGAAACACTTTCCAAAAATGAAAGGTGAACTGGTATCTCTTTCTGAGATAATGGACAATGGAACATCGTGCAATCAAACCAACTCTCTGATGTAGAGTTTGGCATAATCCTTGACTGAATAGGAGGTATGGACTAGAAGGAAATGAGCTGACTTGGTCATTCTATCTATAATGACCCAAACTAAATCATGCTGATGATGAGCACGAGGCAAACCCATCACGAGTCAATGTTCATTTCTTCCCACTTCCAGGTAGGAATATTGAACTCCTGCATGGACCCACTAGGCTTCTGATGCTCTATCTTAACCTGCTGAAATAAAGAGCACTTAGCCACAAATTCTACAACATCTCTCTTCATCTCACTCAACCAATAGATTTCCTGCAAGTTGTGGTACATCTTAGTGTCCCCTGGATAAATAGAGTAGCGTGCACTGTGCTTCTACAAGGATTTATTGCCTTAAATCATCTATACCTGGGACACACAGACAACCTTGACAATGCAGAACATCATCTCCCCCTTAGAAGAAAACCTCTACTTTTTGACCTTTGACTGACTCTTTCAACTTAACAAGACTGGGATCTCTATCCTTGTTTTGTTTCACCTCGTAAACTAGGGATGATTCTGAACTACTCTGAACCCATAAATTACCCTCTTCTAAATCAACTAGGCGGACACCTAGTCTGGAAAGTTGATGGACTTACTGAGCTAGCTTCTTCTTATTGTCCTTAACATGAGTAAAACTATACATAGACAGTCTACTGAGAGCATCGGTCACTACGTTGGCCTTGCCCGAATGATAAAGGACACTCATGTCATAATCTTTCAAAAGCTCTAACCACCTTCTCTGATGAAGATTGAGATCTTTCTAAGAGAATACATACTGAAGGCTTTTATTATCTATGAACACATCTACATAAACACCTTATAGTTAATGCCTCCAAATCTTTAAGGCAAAAACTATGACTGCTAACTCAAGATCATGAGTCGAATAATTCTTCTCATGGGGCTTAAGCTTTGACCTTACCATGCTGCATGAGGACAAAACCCAAACCTACTCTAGATGCATTACAATACACTACGAACCCATGTGAACCATTTGGAAGAGCCACAACTGGATCTAAGGTGAGTCGAGTCTTCAACTCCTGAAAACTTTTCTCGCAAGGATCTGACCATTAAAACTTGACTTTATTCTGAGTCAATCTAGACATAGAGGATGCAATAGATAAAAATCCCTCAACAAACCATCTGTAATATCCAGCCAAACCCAAGAAACTCCTAATATTTGATGGAGAGATAGGGCAAGGCCAGTTTTTTACCACTTTGGTCTTTTCAGGATCAACTCTAATTCCATCACCGAAAATAACATAACCAAGAAATGCTACTGACCTTAGCCAAAATTTGCACTTACTGAATTTGGCGAACTACTGATGACTTCTGAGAGTTCGCAATACTACTTTGAGATGTTCTGTATGATCACGCCCACTGCGGGAATAGACCAGAATATAATCTATGAAGACTATGATGAACATATCCAAGTACTGTTTGAACACACGGTCCATCAAGTCCATGAAAGCTGTTGGGGCATTGGTAAGACCAAAGGACATAACTAGGAATTCAAAGTGATCATACCGAGTACAGAAGGCTATTTTCAGAATGTCACATTCTCTGACTCTGAGCTGATAATATCCTGATCTGAGGTCTATTTTTGAGAAATAACTGGCACCCTGAAGTTGGTCAAACAATTCATCAATTTTAGGAAGTGGATACTTGTTCTTGACCATGAATTTATTGAGTTGATTGTAATCAACGTACATTCTAAGAGAATTGTCTTTCTTGTGTATAAATAAAATTGGTGTGCCCCACGGGGACACACTGGATCTGATGAATCCCTTTTCTAAGACATCCTTCAACTGCTCTTTCAATTCTCTGATTTATATTGGTGTCATTCTATATGGCGGAATAGATATAGGCTGAGTATCTGAAAGAAGATCAATGCCAAAGTCTATTTCCCTTTTGGGAGGAATTTTAGGAAGATCTTTGGGAAAGATATTTGAATATTCATTCACTACTGAGACTGATTCAACACTAGGAGTTTCGGAACTAGTATCCTAAACTCAAACAAGATGATAGACACATCCCTTAGATATCATTTTTCATGCCCAAAAGTAGGAAATAGGCTGACCTCTGAAAGCTGAAGTACTACCCTTCCACTCTAGGATAGGTTTCTTCGAAAACTGAAACTGGACAACTCTGTTTCCGCAGCCAACTGTGGCATAGTAGGAATGAAGTCAATCCATGCTAAGAATAACATCAAAATTTGTTATCTCTAATTTGACTAAGTCTACTAAAGTGACTTTTTAAAATATCATAATTGAAAGTTCCTGTATACCCGTCGGGCTATGATGGTTTTACCCACGGGGGTAGAGACTGAGAAGGGCGCTGCTAAAATTTCAGGACTAACTCCAAAATCAACTACTATGTAAGGAGTAACAAAATACAAGAAAGCTCCTAGATCTAGCAAAGCATAAATGTGTACGTGAAATATATGTAACATACCAGTGACCATATCAGGAGAATTTTCCTGATCCTATTGGGACTGAAGAGCATAAAGTCTATTTGGACGTTGCCCACTAGTAGCACTAGAAGTGGCACCCTGCTAATTTGGGCGACTTGACTGGGCTGAGGAATGGTTACGCTGATCCTGATATGCTGACTAGGGACAATCTCTAACTATGTGGCCTGGCTTGCCATGTCTAAAGAAAACATCACTACCAGCTCTACAAGTACCCTAATGGTGCTTGCCATATATCTTACAAAAAGGATGGGTGCGGGCACTGCTAACACTGTTCTGAGACTTAGAGCCTGGCGCCCTATCTCTATTACCATCCTTAAACTTAGGAGCTGGAGCATTGGCTGAGAAAGAAATTGGAACGGATGTGTTTGGGTGGATCTGAGAATGGTTGCCACCTTTTAACTTATGCCGAGTAAAGTTAAAACTACCTATCCTTGCTCTCTTATTTTGTTTCTCTCTCATCTTAATTTTATGCTCTTCTATCTATTGAGCATGGATCATAATCCTGGCTATGTCCATTTCACTAATCAACATTGCAGATCTATACTCATTAACCATACTATCATTTACCCCTGACACAAACTTACTCATCTTGGCTCTGTTATCTGTCACTACATGAGGAGCATATCTGGCTAATTAAGTAAACTTAAGAGAATACTCTTTGACCATCATGTTACCTTGCATGAGGTTGATAAATTCAAACACCTTAGCTTTCCTTAGCTCTAGGGGAAAGAATCTATCAAGAAAGGCAGTGGCAAACTCCTCCCACTCAATAGGCCCTGCATCTCTATCTCTCTCTACTTTCCACTATTTAAACCAAATGTGAGCAACATCCTACAACTGATATGTAGTTAGCTCAGCACTCTCACTAGCGGTAACCCCCATGATGTCCGTAACCTTCTGAACCTGGTCAAGGAATTTCTGAGGGCCCTCATCTGACTTAGACCCAAAAAAGGACAAAGAATTCATTCGGGTGAAGTCTCGAATCCTATCTGCAGCTGAATTGGCCACTGGGTTGGCCAGAACGATAGTTGGTCATTCATTCTGAGCAGTAACTGACTGAGCAAGTGAAGTGAATGTAGCTCTGAAATCTGCATGAGAGATATGTTCGCCAAAAAAATCTTCGAGCTGCGGGGCAGAATGATATCCAGTTCTCTTACTGGAAGGCATATTCTATAAACGAAAGAGAAAAGGATTAGACTAAGAGAATAACTTGAGTTATGCTTACTGTCATGACATGAATACTGAAAGAACAGAAACTATTCCTAAAATATCTCATAGCCTCCTGTACATTAATGTGGCGTGCAACACACCCATGTATAAGACTCTACTTGATGTGGCTTTCAGACTTCCTAGGCCACTGTTGAACCTTTGGCTTTGATACCAAGTTTGTAACACTCTGAATCTAACACCCAAAATATCACAGGTGCTCATGACCACGAAGGACCATAAGCTAACCCATGACTGATATTTGTACCTGAGCACTGCATAATATACTATATAAATGTGAAAATAAAGGCTGAAAGGCCATAAGGTTCAAAGCTAATAAAATATAAGATCTGAAAGTACAGTATATCAATACCAAAACAAACTAAAACAAAACTGTCTAAACATACTGTGGTCTGAAAAGCCTCTAAAGCTGAACTGTCTGAATAAGGAGTTGATGGGACATATCCCCAACTAACTCTAACTACTTAAATAAACTAAGTAATAAATAAATAAAGTAATGATCATATCCTCGAAGGATGAGGACTCACTGCTGACTCTGACTGCTGAGACTGGAATGCTACTGATGCTCTGGAGCTCATGCTTCTGAACCTATGGTATAAAAAAACACCATCACGTAAATGTGTCAGTACGATTAAATGTACTGGTATGCAAATGAGGTAGGCTGAATGCAAAGGGTTTAAATGCATGAATAATGCTAACTGACTGTATAACATAAATCTGAGAATACATGCATGAATAAGTGACATTAGCTGAATTCGTAATGATACTGACTACTGAGTCTAAATACTGATAACAGGAGTTACTGATAACTGAAATAACTGATATTGAGTAACTGTGTCTGACAGTCTAGGTTCAGATGGAACTAGCTGGGTTTCGTACTGTACTAAATTAACTGTAGCTGATAGTCCTAAATTCTGTAGAACTATCTGAGTTCTATTACTGAGACTAAGACTGTAACTCTAAAAAGTATTTATCTAACTGGCATGCCCCAAATAATGCATTATAGCTGAGTTGGGGTCTAATCTGTAACCCTAATTTGAAGGGTGTCAATACGCGTCACTAGTAAAGACAGGTTGTGGGTGACCCTCATCTGGAAGTGTCCCCAAAAGAAAATGGTGGGACCCTCATCTGACAGTGTTTATCCACCTCATCTAGTTTCCTCTATCAGTGTTGATGTCTCAACCTATGTTGGCTACATAGTTTTGGAATGCAAGGATTGTTTCTAAGGATCACACCCTCAAATATCAGTGTGTATCCTCATCCTTGGGTTCACTTGGTGCTAAATCCTACTCCCATCTAAATAGACACTGAACATAATTAATTGAACTGAACTAGACTGAATTCATTGAGTTCCATTGACTAACAGAACACTACTAAAATTTTTGAGATTACTGAGTTTTACTGAGTTTTCCTGGGTCACATGACTGACTGAATTCTACTGAACATGGCTTGACTGAGGATATTATGAAAACATGACACTGGCTCTAGGCACACAGCTAAATTATCGGGTACAAGTACCATCAAGACTCGATAGAAGAAAACTCACAAGGCATGACATTTATAAATATATGACCAACATCAACAATCCACAATATAATAAGTTGGGGATTTCATGAAGTACATGGTTATCTTAAGCTTGTACATGAATGGGAAAACATATAAACATAGCATAATTTCATCAACTAGTCTCATGAGCATTTTATAAAATATTTATAATGCACAATAATATCATAGAAGCCATTATGATCATAAGGGTAAAGCATGCACTTATCATTTTGGTCACAATTGAGCTATGATGCATAATTTTTAGTCCCTTAGGCATTTTATCAAACACCTTGCATGCACAAAATTAAAAAATAGGCATAATCATCAAAGTATCACTTCAAAACTCCATGAATCGACTAAACTTATAGATTTCAAGCCAAATATTAACATAGTTTCATGAACAACACATAAAGATTCCAGCTTGGGAATCACATCATCATAATCTCATGAACATAATCAACCCACAACAAAATATTCATAATACATGATTTAAAACTTGATTCTTGAACTTTATGGATGAAAGGAATCCATGAATGAATACTATGCATACCTTAGTTCTTGATTCTATGAAGTTTGACGGTGGAATTTTCTTGAATTTGAATCCCCAATTGAAAATCCTAAACTTGTTCTTGAGGAAAATTGAGAGAAACTAGTATATTTTGGGTGAAAATGACTGAATTATGCGTTATCGGGTTTATATAGGGGTGGGAAATTTACCCTTTTGCCCTTAAAAATATGAATATTTAATGACTAAAATTAGGCCTCAACGTGATACCCGATGCGTTGCGCCATGATCGTACCAAGCCTCAGTAGTTTCACTGGCAGTCCCTGTAATAATGTTAACCAACGCGATTGGCGACGTGGCGCACCAAGATCGCATTGGTCCACTATTTTGGGACACCAAATATGGTCTAATCGAGGTCCAAAAAATCTAAAACCTATTCGGGAACACCTATTGACCTCTCTGATCATGAATTATCAAACATACGGGCCATTAAAGGATATTAAGGTGGAGAAATGAGATTGCAAACTTTCAAAGGCCAAAAATAAGCTAAGTTTAGGAACTTAGCTAAAGTTAGGGAGCCCTTGACAAGCTTAAAGGACTGAATTAAGCTTAGAAATTTTGCGGGGCCTTACAGTATCCTCTCTAATTCTTATAGTTTCTTCCTATGAACTTAACTTGTATTTCATCCCAATCTATCATTCTTGATATCTATTTGTTGAGACAATTCCGTTCTTATGCTGTTTTTTTCATTGTTTTTCTTTTTGTGTTTAAGATTGCTAAAACACAAAAAGATTGCAATCTTAAACAGTTCCGTTCTTATGTTGTTTGTTGATATAGGTCTTTCTATTCTCAATTTCTCATCCATGCAACATAAATACATTTAAGATTGCTAAAACCCTTACATTCTCTCTTTATCGCATTTTGGATATTTTATATAAGGAAACTTGCAATATTTTACATATTCTTAACCAAAAGGGTGGTGAAGTTACAAGGACTAGAACACATAATGGCCTGATTACCTTTAAAAAGGTTGATTCAGAAGCTTAATCATATTTATAGTATTGATTGCATCACTTGAATTTGAATGATAGAAATGGTTATTGGCCTATGTATCCTCTCTAATTCTTATAGTTTCTTCCTATGAACTTAACTTGTATTTCATCCCAATCTATCATTCTTGATATCTGTTTGTTGATACAATTCTGTTCACATGCTGTTTTTTCCTTGTTTTTCTTTTTGTGTTTCCTGTAAGACTCAACAACTTATTGATCCGAACATGTACTAGTTTACGATTCCAAATATTGGATCAGTTCTCAAGGGCCTCTCACAGGTTTGACACACCCTTCCGTAACCAAATTTTATCCAAGTATACAATTTTGTGCACTCTCTTACTAGCATTATGGCAATTTGTATCAGGGAAGAAAGGAGCTTATGTCTTTTCTCAACCATAGAAAGTACAAACAAATGTCAATGTCTGCTCTAGAAAAGAAGCGCCTTAGACTCTCTCCACTCGAAATGAGATTTCATCTCACACATTTGCTAGGATCCGGCCACATCAAAACTTTCGAGGCACCCACAGGTTTGTTTGTCAAGGTTGTGAAGGATTAACTTAAATTTTATTTTGAGTAGACAGAATTTCTCCCCGATGCTATATTAACAAGAGCTCAGATTTCACGCATTATTGTCATCTTAGGTTGGAGCAGAAATACTTTGCCATCCGGTGTAGATTTTTTCTACAGAGTTAGACGTACAGCTAGAGCAGGCCAACCTGGTCTTGTTACAAGTCTCTATAAATAATCAAATCATGATCTTGTTGTTGCCATTCGTCATGCAGAAAAAATTAAAGAGCTAGTGGTCAGTTCTATGTCTTACAACGCTTTAAGATCAAGAGGAAAAACACCCTCTACTCTAGCTTAGTAATTGTAATAAATTATCAACTAAATTCGTAAATAAGCACATTATTGAGGGCAAAATAGTCATTATGTATGGATGATCTTAACCTATCCTCTCCATAGCAAAATAATTTCCAATCAAACGGGATACTCCTTTACTGTTACATCTTTAATTTATTCTACTATACACGTTGGACACGGGTATACCTATCTAGTAATATAAAATAGTGAGTAGTAAAAAATCAAAGGGATAAAGGATAGTATTATGGTGGTGCAAATAGTGAGGAAATATATGAAAAGTTGAAAAAGCTAGCACTAATAATGCAATGTGCGAATGGTTAGTACTAACCAGATATGAGGAATCATTTTTAAGATTAAGCTATTAAGAAAAGAAACAAATCAACAATAATATACAATAATAGCGTATTCCATTTTCTGTAATTTCTGGAAAAGAAAAGAAACAAATCAACAATAATAGCGTCTTCCAAACAGAAAAACCAGCAAACAAGAATAGCACGCGTACACATACACACACACACACATACACACACACACATATATATATAGAGAGAGAGAGAGAAGAGCGAGTAGTAGCTCTCAGAAGTAGGCAACTGGCGTTCGACATACCTGCTTCCAGCTGTCTGCTTACTCCGTGATTTTACTATATCACCCCTAATTAATTATTATATGACATTACTTATTACAAAATTAATAATATTTAATAAAAAATATAATAAATATTTATAAAGTAAAATACATATTTATACATGGCTGTTTCAGTTGCTTCAACTGCAATTTTACTATATCACCTATAATTAATT
The DNA here is from genome assembly GCF_002878395.1 of Capsicum annuum. Taxonomy (NCBI): domain Eukaryota; kingdom Viridiplantae; phylum Streptophyta; class Magnoliopsida; order Solanales; family Solanaceae; genus Capsicum; species Capsicum annuum. The sequence goes on from NC_061117.1 coordinate 124,191,823, forward strand.
ATTATGAGTCATTTAAGTATTTAAAAATTAATAATATTGATGTTTTAAATTAATTTGACATCTTATGTGAGGCGTGCTTAAAAAATTTTCACAAGTATTTTTATAGCAATTTTGTTATATCACTTTTAAATAGTTATTATGAGCCATTCAAGACGTGTCAATTTTGTTATTTCAATCGTGATATTTGGTTACTGTTGAAATTATATCAGTGTCGCTTAAATTGAAATCGAAAAATATTATAAATTACTTTTAAAGTCTAAATTCACTATCAATACCACAAAATTTTGAACAAGAAAGGTATTACAAATTACAATAGCAAACAGTTTAAAATAGTAAATTACAACGTCGAAAAAGTATTATAGATTACAATAGTTATCGATGTCATATTAATTAGGATAAAAGGATATTACTTGAAAATTACGTTGAAAGTCATATAAATCATAATATAATTAACAACTTAAAATATCTAAAACTATATATAACAAATCTGATTGGCTTTCTCAAATATTTCATTAGCAACATATAAATTGAGACAAAAAATAGCATATAATATCCGAAACACAGGCCCTGATATCTAGTCTAGTTCTTACTATATATAAGTGTCAATGGCAGGCAGCTGAAAATAGGCATCTGGCGTTCGACATGCCTGCTTTCAGCTGCCTGCTTGCTCCATGATTTTACTATATTGCCCCTAAATAATTATTATATGATATTTATTTATTAGAAAATAATAATATTTAATAAAATAGACATTTATAAAGTAAAATAGACATTTATTATATGGTTGTTTCAACTGTTTCAATTATAATTTTACTGTATCACCTATAATTAACTATTATGAGTCATCTAAGTATTTAAAAATTGATAATATTTATTTTATAAAAGGTAAAATAAACATAAAATGATAAATTAATTCTTGATGTTTTAAATTAATTTGACATCTTATGTGAGGCCACTTAAAAAAATTTCACAAGTATTTTTTATAGCAATTTTGTTATATCACTTTTAAATAGTTATTATGAGTTATTCAAGACATTCTAATTTTGCTATTTCAATCGTGATATTTGGTTTACTCTCGAAATTATATCAGTGTCGTTTAAATTGAAATAGTTACAAATATTATAAATTATAATACTTAAAAACTTAAATTACTTTAAAAGTCTAAATTCACCATCAATACCATAAAAGTTTAAACAAGAAAAGTATTATAAATTGCAATAGCAAATAATTTAAAATAGTAAATTACAACGGCAAAAAAGTACTATAGATTATAATATTTAGCGATGGCATATTAATTAGGATAAAGGGATATTATTTAAAAATTACGTTGAAAGTCGTATAAATTTAAATTACAATAATTAAAAAATTAAATTACTTTGAAAGTCTAAATTCACTATTAATACCACGAAAGTTTAAAAAGAATAGTATTATAAATTACAATAGCAAATAGCTTAAAATAGTAAATTACAACGTCAAAAAGTATTATAGATTACAATAGTTATCGATGTCATATTAATTAGGATAAAGGGATATTACTTGAAAATTACATTGAAAGTCGTATAAATTATAATATAATTAACAACTTAAAATATCTAAAACTATATATAACAAATCTAATTAACTTTCACAAATATTGATCAGTGTCATATAAATTTAAATAAAAAATAACATATAATTTTTAAAAAGTAGCATATTGGGCCCGTGCTAGCACGGGCTTTAATATCTAGTAATATAATACAAGTAGGAATAACCATACATGTGATGGACGAAATGTCAGTTTCACCACCTAGGGGTATTTCGTCCTTTCACTGGGATGCACTTTGTGGCCTCCTTTCAGCTATACACGTGCACGGTGTACTACATTTTGCTTCTCTTAGTTGTTCTTCTTCTTGGATATTACTTCACCCCAGTTCTCTCCATCAGCCGCTCAGCTCTCTTCTTATGTAAGTTTTTCATTCTCAGTTTTTGCTCTACTTTGGGTTTCATGGTTTGATTTGCAATTTCCTTTGTGTTTTATTAATTTAACTTTTTCATCAAATTTAGTGTTGATGATATATTTTATTCTATGTGACTTAGACTTGAGGGGTGTTTGAATTGAATTTTAAGTAATTCAATGCCACATTTGTTGCTTTGTGTAGGTCGTGGATCTTTTTTTCTTTATGTTTTAAGAGAAAAGTTTTAATATGGTTTCTCAATTTTTTTTTATTTTCTACGTGCGATTTAACTGAAACTAAATCTTGAGGTTTTCTGTGAGTCATATTTGAAAATTGATACTGGTAGTTCTCTGTGTGTTTTGCTTTGCATTTTTCACATCAAATTACCCAAAAAGTGGTTTCGTAGATACAGGGTGAATGTAAAGTACCATGTCGGGCTTATCTGAACCCAGTATTTTCGACGCGCTGGTTAAACTCATCTGTAAAACCCAACAAAATTACTTCGAAAGGTAGATATGTGCCCGTTACTTTAAAAATACAATGTTAAAAACCTTAAAGATTGTATCCATAAATTGAATACCCGCTTAGAATAATAAAACATATGATATTTGTTGAAAAGTGCAAAATCGTGTGGATACAATTCTCATTTTTCATCTTGATTAATTGGAGCATTTCTTTATGGATTCCTATCCCAAACTCTTCGAGATATGTTTTCAAGTATGTTTCAACAAATTATTTCTAGTTATGATCTTCGAGCAAATATTTTAATAATTGGTATATAGTGTTTGATAGTTTATCTTTTCATAGATTATCTTTTCACGTGTTTATATGCATTGTTTATACTTTAATGGTGTATTTGAAACTCATGTTGGGGAAGCTAGAATATCAAATAGGGAATTTTGATTCTGCCCTTCAAGTGTTTCAAAGAATAGATATTCGAACCTTGTCCTTGAAAATGTCTAAATCCATTGCTGAGGGAAGAAGGCCATTAAAACCGTGCTCCAAAGGTGATGTTGTTCCTATTGGCGTGATATCACTACATTCCGTGAGTCTACTTCTTCAAGCAATTTTTCTTAAAGCAAAATCCTTAGAGGAACTCAGCCGTGTCTCCTTTGTGTTATTTAGTTTTGCAATCTCTTAGCATTACATTTCTAGTAGACTGAAAATGTATTGTCGAATCTTAGTACTATATGCAATTGACAAATAAACATTATATTAATGTGTTGAGGGGTGTGTTGTCAGTTTTTTTATACTGATGTGGCTGGATATGGTTTTTTATCGATGAACAAGTCCAAGTTGTTACTGAATATGGCAAGAAAGTGAGACACTAAAATTTATATCAAATTGATGCTTAACTTGTGGAACTAGGATGGTGCTTGATGAGTTCGAGATTGATTGAGGAGTAAGGCTTTGCTGTGGCCAACATAAGAGATACTGAAGGTAAGAGCAATTCATGTCTTGACTTCATCGGCTAACGCCGAGGTACATGCTCTGTTTGAGTTTGATATAACAAACTACTTCATCAAATTGTGGGAAATTACAGTTGTTTATCTTCTACACCATGTAGACACCTAATTTCGTCCCTCCCCGACATCACTTTTACCTATTTTAACTTTATCATACCGTGTACCCTCATCTACATGATACCCATCCATAAAATGATAAAACAATGACCAACTCTAAACAAATTTTATCCCAAAGTTCCCACTTCATCTCAATTGCTAACAAATTAACAACCCTCCCTATTAAATTAGGCCACCTCACCACTACCTACCTATTTTCTCAACCTCCCTACACATTTTCTTTCCTTTAAAGGAAATAATAAAGAATAAAAAAGATGCCAACTCATCATTACCTGGAAGATTCCCATTTCCATATACATATAAATCATTTACATACACACAAAAAAAAGGAAAAGGGGGCCCATAAAAAATCCTTTTGGGATCTTTTTTTTCCCAGGCTCAGTGAGAAATAGATATACCTTTTATCCCATTCTTTTACTGGGTCCAATACACACACATACACTGATATAGAGAAATCATAGGGAGATTCGAGAGGAGAGAGAACAAATAAGAGAGGGAGAGATAGAAGCGATTGAGAGAAAGATCGAAGAGCACTATTCAGGTGAGTGGGGTCTCAACAGAAAACTCGAATGAAACTCTTTGGAAAAGTGACCCAAACCACCCCACCATCAGAAAAATGATCCCGTTTATCTTAAACTTCCAAAACCCGATATGACCAATTCTTTCCATTGACAATTCCATCTAAATCAATTGAAAAATTATGACACAAAAATGTGGCGAATGAAAATGGGTTTGGGTCTTGTCCGTCCTTCACATTTTTTGTTTCAGTTTAGAGAAAAACAAACGAAAGGTGCAAATTGAAACTGGTTTGTTCGTGAAAAAGTTTTGAGTTGAGGTTCCAATGCGGACTCTATCCTGTTTTTTGAAAAAATACTTATTTGAAAGCGGAATCGAGGTCTAATTCTATCTCTTGTTATTTTTATTTTATTATATGTGATTGATGTTGTGATTGTGGATTGATTATTATGTTTAGTTGCCCTTTTTATGAATATTTGTTGATTGAACAGACTATCATGGTGGAACTTTGATGTTGATATGGGTGAATAATTATTTTAACGTAAAAATTTATGGATTAAAAAGAAATTTGGGGAAGGGTGAATCTTGATAGAGAATTTATTTTAATTTTGCTACGTTGATGATGTTGGATGTGATAGAATTATGATAAATCAAGAGTTGTAGGCAAACGGTAATCTAAGTAGGCAAGTTTAGGGATTGTGGAATGTTTGAAATATGTGTTGAGTGGTTTTGTTTACTGCATTTGGATCAATTGTATTCATTTAATCGGGGAATGCCCCCAAGCCATCTGTATTTATTCACCGAGGAATGCCCCGACATATTATGTTGGTGAAAGACGTTCGTGATGAAGGCCCTAGGCTTCGGGTAAAGTACGGGAGCGTAGTTAGGATTAGTGTAGGTTAGATAGGATTTGTTTTCGCATTTTATTTATTTTGGACAATATAATTGGACTGAACACCATACTTTAGATTTTTTTTTGGTGTGTGTTTGGATGCTTGTTTATGTGTTTTGTGTGGTTTATACATTCTTAGTGTCAAATAAGTCGATATGTTATACCAAGCGACCGTGGTCAAACCACGGGATCGAGGGTGCCTAACACCTTTTCCTCGGTCGACAAAATTCCATAACCGGAATTTCTATTCACGGATCAGTTTTATAGAGTCAAAACTATTTTGAAAAAGGGATATCCACGGGTGACTTGGCACACCCGATTTATGTCAAGTGGCGAATCTGAGTTTTGAATATAATGAATCCTTTTCGAAATAATCTTTCCTTTGTCACTTAATAATAAAACCCCTTTCAAACTTAAAATATTTTTTTGGGGGAGTTATAAAAGGGGTGTGACAGCTCTGGTGACTCTGCTGGGGATTTTTCAGAATTCGAGCTAATTTTGCAAGTTGTATTGGCTTTGCTTGACATTATAGGTGTATAAATATTGTTTGTATTATTTTGTGCTATTGTTTATCATTGTTGAGTATCTACGTACTCTTTGTTTACAGTTTTACTTTATGTGTTACCGCTTTATATCTGGCATCATATGCATAACTCAAGTCATTCTTTCTGCAACAAGTCCGTAGTACACGTGTTGTACACGACCTCTAGTTGAGTCACCCTTATTTTAGGAGGGGGAGCCATCGGTGTTATGGAGTGGGTGGAAAGCTCTCCCAGCCACTATTGACCATTCGCACCCCCGAACAGCCTTGTTAGTGAACCCCAGCGTAGGTCAGTCTTTAGGTCATGCTTATCTGTGTCATATTGAGACCTAGTGGGACCCATGTGGCCCTTCGTAGGATACTCACCTCTAAAGCATCCCTACGTGCTAAATGTTGTATCTCTAAGGATAATGTGGTCATTTGATGGACTGATTTGGGGAAAATATATGTTAGAAGTAAGGTGTGTAGACAAGAAAGTGTTAAAAAAAAAGAGAGAAAAAGAAAAGGGTGAGTCAAAAAAGAGTTTCGTAAGTTTTAGAGTTCTTTACGGCTTTTGATTTTTTTTTTTCACAATCCAAAAATTCGAAAAGATTTTTATTTACCATTCGCACTCATTTTCTCAAAAAAATATCAAAAAGATTTTCTTTTTATTCCTTTACCATGCATTCATAATTCAAAAATTTCAAAAGATTTTTTTTTCAAATAGGAGCTTTTATAAAAGGAAAATTCAAAAGAAGATGGTAGAAGTTTTGTATATTTTATATCAAAAATATCAAAAAGATTTTTCTTTCATAGTTATTGGTGTTATTTTTGTGTAAAGTGTCAAATTAAAACCCAAAAAGATTTTTCTTTCATCGTCTGTCTGTAATTGTGTCGCTCAAGTTATGTTTTAGTTTGTTATTTAATCCTTAATTGTCCAATCTGTACGAACTATGCACCCCCTGATTCTACTCTCTCAGGAGTGAGATACGTAGGCAGCCTATTATAGGTTTGAGGATCTTATTTAAAAAAATTCAAAAAGATTTTCTTCACTCTTCATTTAGAGTAGGTGTTTCATATATGTCTTGAAAAGAAAAATACAAGAAAAAAAATATTTTCCTCAATAGTCGTAGGTTTCATTTTTGGTTGATCTTATTTCAAAAATCTAAAAATATTTTTTTTCACTCTTCATTTAGAGTTGGTGTCATATGCATCAATAAAAGAAAACTACAAAAATTTTCCTTTAATATGTTCAAGTTTCATTTTTGTATGAAGTGCAAAATAGAAAACCCAAAAAGAGTTTCTTTGGTAATCATAGGTTTCATTTTTTATAGACTATTAAAGCTGAAAAATTCAAAAAAAGATTTCCGTCTATTCTTTTGACAATTTTGTCATTTTTCTTTTCTTCTTAAAACTTCAAGAAAAGAAAAAAGAGTTTAATTGGTCATTTTGGCAAGACTTCACCAACTACGCACACCTGATTCTTCTTTTTTGGGAGTGAGATACGTAGGCACCCTTCTTGGATTCGGTGATCTTTTCAAAAAAGAAAAAGGAAAAGAAAAAAGAGAGATTTTGAGAAAGTGTTGAACTCTAACACATTTGCTATCTCTTGTTCAGTTAGTTTGAGATGGATGGTTTGTGGCATTTTGGCTGGTCCTCTATATTGCACAAAGTCACAGAGAAGGTTATAGCCAACAAGGATACTGAGTTTGTTATCGCTAATCAGATAGGGAGTTCGGGAAATGAGAATTTAGGAGATAATGAAGAGATTCAAAAATTAAGGCAGCAAATGATAGAAATGCATCGAGCTTGGACTAATGGGCTGTCGCCTCTCCAGTTCCCACTGAAAATCTAGAATATCTTTCTAGATTGGCTCCCGTGTCATATACATAATTTCTTATTTTTGTTGATATGCTACAACATGCATTAGGATCGACTTCGAGGCAACAATATCCAACCACTTCTAATGTTCATTCTCTCACTCCCTAATCCAAGACTACCACATACTCAGCTCCACCTGTTGTTCATGTTTTTGCGGCACCACCCCCACCTGAAGCTCCTACTTTTGATGTTCATCCACAAGTTGTGCCTCCCTAATCTGCAAAAGAGCCTGCATTGAATATTACTGGTGATCGGCGTTACACTTTCGATCCACATTTAAGTTGACTGGTCTTTATGGTGACACTCACCCGCCTGAATTTTCTTCTAACGCTAGAAGCTTGTTATGACAGAAGAACAAAAGGAAATGACCAGAAAATTGAGAAGTTTGGAATTGGATATGAAAAACTTGCAAGGACTTGAGGGTTACAAAAATGTCTCATATAAGGACTTATGTATGTTTCCAGGTGTTAACCTTCCTCCCGGCTTTAAAATAACAAAGTTTGAGAAATATGATGGAAATGGGGACCCAGTGGCACATTTGAGCCTATTGTAACCAATTAAGAGGCGCTGGGGGGAAGGAAGAACTACTCATGGCTTATTTCGGGGAGAGTCTTTCAGGCCTAGCTGCGGAATGGTTTGTTGACCAAGACATCGACAACTAGATTAGTTGGGATGACCTAGCTAATGTATTTGTGCAAAAATTTCAATACAATGTGGAGTTGATCCCTGACAAAAATCCTTAACTAGTGTGAAGAAGAAGAATACAGAGAGCTTCAGGGAGTATGCGATCAGATGGTGAGAACAAACTGCTAGAGTGAAACCGCCAATGAAAGAAAGCATAATAACAGAGGTGTTTATTCAAGCGCAGGATGAAAAATATTATCAACACTTGTTACTTGCATTGGCCAAGTTATTTATTAAGGTCCTTAAAATGGGGGAGATGATAGAAGAGGGAATTAAGATGGGTCGTATTGTCAGTTTTTCAACATTGAAAGCGACTACTCAAGCAATTCAAAAGAGATCAAGAAGTGTTAGGGAGACAAAGAATCAGGAAGATGCATCTGCTATTGTAGTTGGACAGTGGGAACGATCAAGAAGACCCCGTCATCGTTACTCTCAGGCAAAAACCCAAGTTCATGCCCAAGCTCCACATAATCACTCCCAAAATCCATTATACTCTGCTCCTCCACCTTTATATCCAGTATATAATACACATCCTCATATTCAACCCCCATCTTACCCATAGTGGAACACACCAACTCCTCAGAGTCATTCTCTAACTCCATAAACATACCAAAACCCTTCTAAGCCTGATTTTTAATCCAAGTCAAACGATGAAATGAGGTAAAAGTTGAGAGATAGCTTCACACCAATTGGAGAGTCATATGCCAGTTTATTTCAGAGATTGTTACAATAGGGCATGATCACTCCTCTCCTTGGGTGCACTATAATCGACGTTCAAGAAATTTTAATCCTAATATACGATGTGCGTATCATTCTAATGCTCAGGGTTATAGTATTAAAGATTGTCGAGATTTGAAAAGAGAAATTGAAAAGATAATTTAAGATGAATCAATTATGGTGCAAAACTTTGACAGTGAGGGAAGTTCTAGTCATGCTGATATGTAAACCAGTGGCTAAGTCGTTACGCTGAGCAATTGAGAAGTCACCCATCTTCTTACTAGGAAGAGGTCTGGTAGTTTGTTTTGTCTTTTTTTCTGTTTTCTAAATTATTTTAGGGTTGTAGTTCGGGATCTATTTTCTTTTGTCCTTTTTTCGTTTGTGTTCAAAGCCTTCTATCTTTTATTTCAACTAAATAAATTGTCCTTTTCCCTTTGTATTTAAATATATGCCGTTTGTTTGTTTGCTTTATACAGTATATTTTATGTTGATTCTAGTGATATGACATGCTAGCGGAATTTTCAGCCAAATCTTAAAATCCAACTTAACCATGAAAAATTGAATCAGAAGGCTAAAGTTAGCAAAAGCATCTGAGAAAATAGGTGGAGTGCTGAGATATTTGGTGACAAGTTGAAGCTTTCTTCGAAAATTAAGGCAATCATTTTGAGAATCACAAGAATAACTTGGTCATCAATTGAAAAAACTAGCTCAATTAGGTTAAATAGCAGATGTGTGCTCCCAAGGAACAGAACAAAAACCAACTCCACGAAAGCATGAGTCATTCAATGTGAGGGATGTACAACAAAGGTAGATTTGTATGTTCGACAAGATTAGAAAAAGAGGTGGCACATATGCTCGGGGCAAGTTAGTATTGTAAAACAAGTCATAAGTCATATTGATCGTGTACTTTCACATTGCATGCTATGTACTGGTATTTTCAAAGATTAATATGACGAAGATATTTCATTCTGCTATTCAAATATTGTGTTATCCTTTGTTTACCCCATTTGAGCCTTAGTGTTATTTTCTTTCATACCCCTCTTTTGGAATCAAGATAGAGTCAACAAAGCTCAAAAGAAAAGTATCGACCAAAACAGTAGAGTCAGAAAAGTTTTAAAAAAAAAAGAAAAAAAAGAAGAAAATATGTCCAAAAATAAAGTACAGAGGAGTGTCGAGAAAAATAAAGTCAGAAAGTCTCAAAGAGAAAAAAAGTCGATAAAAGAGAAAAGCAAAGAAAAAAAAATCAGAATCAAGCAAAAGAA
>NC_061117.1:124201911-124209042 GCF_002878395.1 Capsicum annuum
TAAACATGCATATATTTCTCACATGATTTCCATCTTTTTTACATGTTGCATTCAACCACTATATACTTAGTACATTCTTAGGTACTAACCACATACTTCTTGTGATCTGCATCCTGTCATGATGTAGGTTCTGGTACTTGATCTTAGCATCACAATTAGTAATATCCTGATCACTAGTGTCTATTCTCGTTCAGTTGGTGTGTCCTCATGATTTGAGGACCATGGATAAGTTTCTTGCTTTCAATTGTTCAAGTTTTCTATTTTAGTTACAACATATATGTTTTGGGTTAGCTCAGGTCTTTCCTAGTGAATCTTTCATATTTTAGAGTCTTTTCCAGACAGTGTTAATCACATCTTACATTTATGTTGGGATCTTTTTCAGCTTATATTAATATATTTTAGACTTGAGGTTTCATACCCATATTTCATTGATTAAATACTACTCATGACTTTAAGTAACTTGAATATGGTTTAGTATTATACTCAACGCAACATAATAACATTGGGCTACTTGTAATCTTAAGCAACGTGTCACATCCAAGGAGTCTCTTGAGGTGTGACAAGCTTTTTATTACAGACTAAGGTTTAAGGTGTCCTAAAGAGTTTGACAAGCTGCATTACATATAGTTTCATGGGTGTAAAGCATGCCACACATATGTGTAAAAGGGTACGAGATGTTATTAGGAATTTCCCTTCTTTCACAGTTCTTTATTATTCTCTAGGGTTTAACTCTATCTCTTTTCTAACCCTTTCTTTTCATGTTAAAAAAAATTCCTCCTCATAGAGCTAATGATCACATAAATGAGAATCAACTATCCCCACTACCATCTGCATATCCTTTAATTAATAAGCTTTCCAAGCTAAATGTTGGGCTTTCTTTTAGATGTTGATTCAAGATGTGATAGATCAAGTCAATCAACAGGCGGTGAACCCATCTACAAAAGAGAAAATTAGTTATAGCAAGGAACCAAGACATCATAAGGATGAATCCACTTGGGTTTTATTATTTGAAGGTGGATGATGATCCACAACACTTTATAGATGAGACAAGAAAGTTACCCAGATTAAGAATATCAACGAGGTAGAATGTGTGGATGTTGCATTATATCTGTTTAATAAGACTCGTGATTAGTTTAAGTAATAAAAGGAAGGTAGATATGGGATTGCAGATCTGATTGTTTGGAGTGTATTTGATGCGGCTTTTCTTGATAGGTTCTTCCTTAGTAAAATGAGGGAAGCTAAGGTAAAGGACTTTATAAATCATAGAAAAAGCTTTATGTCAGTAGAGGAATGCACCCTTAAATTCACTCAACTTTTGAGATATGCAATGGAGATATGTCTAATTTGAGGGGTCGCATGAGAATGTTTGTTACTAGTATATCTTATTTGGTAGTCAGGGACTGTAGGACTATCATGCATATTAGAGACATAGATATTTCCTTACTGATGACCCATGATCAACATATTGAGGTAACGAAATTAAAGAAAAAGAAGAGGGACACTAAGAGAACTAGGAACAGGCAGTTTGAGTATAGTCAGCACAGTCAGAAGGGGAAATCACTCATAATTCCAAAATCATTTGTCAAACCCTGCACCATCTTCAGCCAGTGCCCCAGTACCAAAGTACAATTAGGAGCAGTAAGGCAGGGTACTGACCACTAGATTACAAGATAAAATCACTGAGGACGTACCTACTCATCTTGCAAGAAATATGGTGAGTATCATCGAAAGGAATATTTTATAGGTAGAGATAGTTATATTGGGTATGGTAGGCTAGGCCACAGGGTAAAGTATTGTCCACCTGACATGAAAGGAAATAGAGATGCTCTCCCCGATACTCAATCTAATACCTCAGCAGCTCATTCAGGTTGCTCAGCTCAGTAGATGGATACTTTATTCAATGTCAATAGAAATCAACATTAGAATAGGTTTTTTTTCTCTGTATTCCCATTAGGAATAGAAAATCTCCCCTAATATGGTCATTGGTATGCCTTGTGACTTTTATATTGATTCTTATGAGCCATTGGGTCTCGGGTCAAATCTTTCTGTTGTAACTGCATTTATTAATGTAAATTTTGGTGTTAGTCCCAAAAGCCTCTCAGAAACTTTCTAAATTTCTAATCATATTAGGGAGTTAGTTGTCTCTAAAAGAGCTTACAAAAGTTACCTTATTATAATCTTTCATAGGGTTACCTTAACAAATATTATATAATTAAAGATAACTAATTTTGATCTTATTCTCGGCATGGATAGGCTCTATTCATGTTAGGCTTCAATTGATTGTCGAACTTAAAATGTGAAAAAAAAATTTCCCTATGATTCAGTCGTCAAATAGAAAGGTATTTCAGTAGAGCCTTAAGGTCGGTTTATTAATTATCTCAAAGACAAAGAATTGATCTCTAAAGGTTATGTCTATCATCTGGTTTGGGTTAAGGATTCTAAATCCTAGACCCTAAGTTTTTATTCAGTTCCTATAGTCTATGAGTTTGTTAAATTTGTTCCTAAGGATCTACCTTGAGTTCCTCTCGACAAGGAGATTGAATTTGGGACAGATATTCTCAAACATACTATAATACCCCATACTTTTTCTAGCTCAATTTAGCTCCTAGAATATCAAGGGTTAGTTTTGAAAATTAATAACTCTTGATACATGTAGAATTTTCAAGCTCTAGACCCACCAATGTGTAGATAATTGGCTCAGCTTTCCAATGATACCAATTTCCCCTTAATCCGATACTCAGTTGAGAAGTTATGGTGATTTTAGTAAAATAGTAGGGCATTTCAGCAGGCACCACATCGCGGTGAAGGACGAAATTGCAATTGTCCGATTCCAGTGAAGCACTACGATTGTCCTGTATCGCAGTGAAGTCCTACTTCCTGTTTGTCAATTTCCAGTAGCTCACCGCGATGGTACCATATCATGATGATGACCTTAATGGCATTTGTCAATTTCTGGTGGCTTACCGTGTTAGCCCCGCATCGCGGTGAAGTTCCAATCGCAATAGTCTATTTTCCAGTAATCCACCACGATAGTGGCATGTTGTGGTAGGGCCAAAAATTGGGATTTTTAGTTTTTGAAGTTGATTTTAAAATGGTAGTTTAGTCTTTTCCCAAGCCCCCAATTCGTGAAAATAGGAGATTAAACCTATTTTAAGCATTATATGCTCAATTTTCATCAAATTACTCTCAAAGAAAACCCTAGAACTCATAACTTAGTTCCCAAGAAATTCAAATTCCATCATTCTTTCTCCAAGAAAACTCAAAATTCAAGGTTTTGAATTCAAGATAATCAAGAATCCATCTTCAAAAGCACAAATAGGAAACCAAAATCAAGTGTTCTCATCAATTGCATCAATTAAGGTATGTGGGGTTTTTCAACAAGGATAATTCTTTTATCCTTATGCCCAAAACTAGTTTTTAATTACAAAGTTATATGAAATTAAATGAGTTTCAAATTAGGGTTCATACCCAATATTATTATTTGCAAGATAATGAGATTTCAAGTGATTTAGATGTTGAATTGTATGCCTGCTATTGTATTTTCATGTGAATTGTAGTAATTTCCACATTTAGACTTGAATTATCAATATTTTCATTATTTAGCATGAGTTTTATGATGTTTTGACATGAATTTGATGCATGGGTTATCAAGCCCTAGTTTGTATGTTGATATTTCAAGAATGACTTAAGTTTTAAGCATCCCATGATTAGTTATTTTCAGATTTCTAATAAAGATTTGATCTTTTGATCTCAGCTTAGATATGAAATACACTTTACATATTTAGCTCAAGTTTACAGTAAATAGATTTACAAGAGGTTTTCATTGTAAACCCTTATACTAGTTTTTAAAAGTGAATTTCCTACAAAATGAGCATATAGATTAAAGGGAGTAGTATTTAGCACCGAGTTAGGTATGTTTACATGTCCAGAACTATGAGGAAATCTAGGTTCAAATAATAAGATTATTCCCATTTCTATTTGGATGATAGATACAGATATGATCGCTTAGTTTAGGTTATACTCCTTGGCAAGAGTATGAAATCTCTCCCCAACGTGAAGTTTTCCCATAAGGAACTAGATGTTGGACACTATGATAGCTCACATAGTGTATGTCGGTTAGAAGAACCTACCTAATAGAAAAGACTACAGAAAAGAATTATAGAACAACTTTTAAAAACTAAGAGTAAAGGCTCAAAATTTTATTCAAATATTATTTTACGTATGATATTAGATATGAGATTTCAATTCTCAGTTTACAGATATAGAAGTGAGTCCTTTTTACACTTAGACAACATAATTTTAAGACTGAATACCAGTACAGCTTTTAGAAACTAAATGTTATGTCTCATTAGATTTATGCAGCTTGTTTGCTATTCATGATTATGATTTTCAATTTTTAGATATTCTAGCTTATGTGAGTCATCTACATTTAGCATACATTATTTTACAAATTATGAAAATGTTGAGATATTGTTTAACTATGCATATCACCCTCATATACTTAGTACAATCCAGAAGTGCTGACCTACATATACATCTTTGTGCTATATTGTATCATAATGTAGGTTCAGATGCTCAGTTCTAGCAGCGTGAGTGATTTTAAGCATCTCTATCTACATCCAGATAGTTTGTGAGTCCTCATAGTTCGGGGACCTAGTAATTCAGATTTCCAAGTTTATTATAGTAGTTGAATTAGTAATTTTTAGTCAGTTTGAGTGAGCTAGGTTCTTGTCCCGATGGCTCTCTGGTTATTAGTAGTAGAGGCTTGTCAGACTGCTATATTTGATTCAAATTTTCAATATTGATTGATTAGATTCTTGAGTTTAGTATTTTTAGATATTATATTCAGATAATTTCAATAGCTCAGATAGAATTCCGCATCTCAGCTTTGATTATATATCTTTATATCCTCTATTTTAGCTTCAGATTTAGTAGAAGGTAGACAGGGTTAGCTCAAGGCTACTTATAGTCTTGAACACTGTGTGATGTCTTTGGACCCATTTTTGGGGCATTACAAACTTAGTATCGAAGCCTAAGGTTTAGAGAGTCTTAGGGAGTCAGACAAGTCATGTTACATAGAGTCTTGATCATGGGTAGATCTATTGAAAGTGTTCTATTATTGTCCTTCATAAAATTATGTTAGTAGATTTTATAGAGTTAGATATTATTTTGTTTCACCTTATTCTTGGTATAGATTGGCTCCATTCTTGTTAAGCATCCATAGATTATCGTACCTGAGTGGTGAAGTTTCAGTTTCTAGATGAGCCAGTCTTTGAGTGGCAAGGTAATTCAGTGTCTCCTAAGAGTCATTTCATATCCTATCTTAAATCTAGAAAGTTGATCTAAAAAAGGTGCATCTATCATCTATTATGAGTCAAAAATAATAAGTCTGAGGCTCTAACAGTCCAGTCAGTCCCTGTAGTCAATGAGTCTCCTAATTTCTTTCCCAAAGATTTGCCAGAGTACCTCCCGATAGGGAAATAGAATTTGGTATTGACCTTCTTCTAGATACTCAACATTTCTCTATTCCTCCATATCATGTGGCTCCAGCTGAGCTTAAAGAATTAAAAGAGAAGTTTAAAGATCTATTAGACAAAGGTTTCATAAGTCCCAATGTCTCTCCATGAGGCGCTCCCGTCCTATTCGTGCAAAATAAGGATGGTTCTTTGCTAATGTGCATTGACTATTGTCAGCTGAATAAAGTCACTGTCAAAAACAAGTATCCTCTTCCTAGGATTGATGACTTATTCGACCAACTCTAGGGTAAAAGTTATTTCTCAAAGATAGACCTTAGATACGACCATCATCAGCTTAGAGTAAGGTAATGTGATATTACCAAGACAACTTTTAGAACCCGTTACGGTCATTTTAAGTTTCTAGTTATGTCATTTGGTCTTACCAATACCCAAGCAACTTTCATAGAATTGATGAACCGAGTGTTCAAATTGTACTTGTACATATTTGTTAGAGTCTTTATAGATTATATTCTTGTCTAATCTCGTAGTGGGGATGATTATGCAGACCGCCTTAAAATTGTTTTGCAAACTCTTAGAGATCACTAGTTGTTTGCCAAATTCAGAAAATGTGACTATTGGCTAAGATCAGTTACTTCTTTTTTAATGCACCCTTTGGGCTTGTGGAGGCCCGGATTGGGTTATTTACTTTATTGCATTTTTTGGCTTATGAAGGCCAGTATGTATAGATAGTTTTTCTTTCCTTTTATCCTTATTATACTAGTTATATATTTAATTATAGTATTTTGAGCGTCATTTCAGTTTTTCTTTCTTACCTTGACTTATCTTATTTATCTTGTATTTTGTTATATTTATATTATTGTTTATCTAAGTCAACCAATAATGCCTACCGAGTACAACTGCCATTGGTACTTATACTACACTTCTATACCTTTTTAGTGCAAATCCAAGTACTAGTTGTCATCATTGACATTGCAATCGTGTGATCCAGAGTTTGGAGATAGGGTAAGCCATCGAAGCTAGAGTTGACCTTTTCTCCATCTTCTGTATTTTGCCTAGTCTTTTCATTTTTCAGATTGATGTATATTTGACTATGATAATATTCGTATACATTTGGATTAGTTTCATTTGTACCGACACTACTAGGTTGTGGGATGTTATTGTCTCTCTTGTTTATCTTTCGTATTATTGTTATTCCGTGATTATTGCTTGAAACTTCTTTACATGTATATTTCTGGTATTTATGCCATTTTCCACAAAATTAGCCTATTGTTTATAGTTTCAGGTTACGGTTTAGATTGGTGGGATAAAGTAGGTGTCATTATGACTCAAAAAATGGATCGTGACAGAGGAGTCATATGGGACTTAATATATCCATATATATATATATATATATATATATATATAATAAGTGCTTGAATTCAAACCATAACTAAAAGAGTGTAAGTCTATAAATTCATTACCCGAGATCAAGTCTGGGACTAAATTGATATAATAATACAGAAAGAGTCAAAATCTCTATCGACCAAAGAAAATAGTAGTGGTTAAGGAGTTGACTAGTAATGAACCAGAATCAATCTCGATCTAGTTTCCAAAATATCATGTTTAGCTTTAAAGATCATAATCCATTAGATAAGGTGGTATGATTTCCATTATG